>NC_072449.1:28178429-28275099 GCF_027596085.1 Anoplopoma fimbria
ACGAGGGTGCGGACAGTAAAGGGTGGAGTCCCGTCCCTTGAACAGGGCTGGTGCTGATCCTACACCGGCCTGGTGATGGGGCTCCACTACAAAGTCACGACTGGTTTGATTTCATGTTACGATGGATGATACTTGACTTTGCTCTTTGAAAAGGCAACTTTTATAAAGTTATAGTTTTAGAATATGTGACTAAGAACTACATTTAATTTCATTTCATTAAACTAAAACAAGTATTACATGGAAATAACATGTGACTTTTTTCCCCACATTCTTTTAATTGTGCATATACATTGGTGTTGTAACCAGGTCAGTCTTTTATTTAAATGAATTGTTAAATATACCAAAAATAAACCAATTGGTCTTCAGGTTTTGAAAAAATGCCTTAAGCTAAGGTTTTTAATTGACGTCTCATTCAAGGAAGCCATGACGCTTTTAATAGCTTACAGGTTAATTATAAAGTGACCAACTTTTGATTTAAAGGCCACCAGTTTCTCATGGTGAAGGGCATTCATTTCTACAAATGCTGTATGAGAACAGCCTGACCTGGGCCATGTCCAGGTTTGACCCTTAAAACAACTCTGTGTGATACTGTATGATGTAGTCTTTATATTAACAGAAGGACTCTCCCCCTCTCTCTCCCACAGGGCACAATCAGCATTGGACAAACACCACAGCAGCTAGAGAAGAATAGAAGCATAACAACTGGATCTACTGTGGAAGATGTATATACCTCTACTGTATGTTTTCCAGCAAAATAATCCAATGGGGCCAAGAATGAAGTCTTAACTGTCTTGATGTGTCGTTCTGTTTTTACTCCTGAGCTGGTAAGGTTCTGCAGCAGAACCGAAAACTGATAAAGGGAATAAAACGTTCTGTTTCTGAGCTCTCGTCCCTTCGTGTTTCTGAATATCGTCAACCAACTTAGATCATTTCTCAGCTCTCTCCTGTGTGATTCGTTTGATTGACCGTTAATGGCTCTTAAAGTTATTTAAGTACCAAAAGGGAATTTAAGATAATTATTTGGTTTCAAAGAACCTTGTGTCTCCAGTCTGGAGGATCATGTGGGGAACGTATTAAATTCCATGGCACTCCATCCAGTCGTTGTTTAACATTTCAATCATAACCATAAAGTTCAACCACTGTGGCACTGAACGTAATGTCAAAGGGTCACCTAGTCAGAGAGATACATCCTATGGGGGTTAAGACATGCAAAAAGTTACTGCAACTGCTATAGTTAAAGTTACTGTGAGGAACTTTGACTGGTTATGAAACAATCACAGTTTAATACTGATGCCTACATAAGTAAACAACACCATCAGATAGGAGATTGTCTATTTCCGTATAGGTGTAATGCTTGTCAACGGTGCTACTGGTTTCTAGCGAAATCACTTAAAATCATACAGGTTCTACAGACTCAAGTGGGGGGCTCCGACAGTGACCAGCGCTTCGCTGACAGATCCGGCTTCGCTGCTGGGTGCTTAGCTCTCTACCTTCTGCTGGAGGTCCGACTGCAGGTTCAAAGGCGGCAGCGAAGCCGGATCTGGATCTGTCGGCGGAGCGCTGGTCACTGTCGGAGCAGCTCCTCCTCATGCCAGGAGCAGAGCTCCGCCTCATTGCCACGCTGGGAGCCGAACTCTGACACCATGCTGATGGAGACCCAGGCTGTATTGCTGGACCAGCTGGAGGGAAGGGAGACAAGGGAGAACCAGAACCAGGACTTAGCTGGGCAGATTGTCAGACCCCTGCTGCAGGAAAATGACGATGGTTTTGTCCACAGGGAATGCCAAAATCAACACAAAAGGATAGCTCCCTGTCGAAGCTTTAAATATTAAATCTTAATCTATGAGTTAGATGTTAGAAATAATCAAGTCATGAACTTGAACTTCATTTGAGTAAATCTTTGGTTTAAATTTGGACAAATTTAAGGAAGATGTTATTACAACACATGGGAACTCCTTCAAAGTTCCCCCAAAAGTTGCCCTGTTCTCGGTGTCATTGCCCTGAAACCACCATGAGATTTGTCCATTAGACGACAGCAAACCATCTTGGCGGTCATAATTGTGAGCTGGTTTGTTTGCCTTCCTGCTGCCCCTCTGGTGGCCTCTCCTACTGCAGCGGTTGTGTCTTCACAGAAATGATGATTCATGGCTCAAAATAAATGATTCATCCGCCTGAACAGTTGAAAAGTAGTGCTGTCGACTACGTTTTTAAGCTTGAAGGTCTGAGCTGTGAGTGGGCATCGGGAGAAAAACCTGTGTGATCCTTCTGAGTCACTTTTTGTTAAACCTGCAGGTTTTAGTGAGTGTGTGAAGCGACTGTGCGTGCGCGCTGGCTCCATCCACGATGACTCAGCTCTCAACTACTCTGCACTTTGTAGGGATTAGCTGAGGCATGTGGCAGACAAACAGCTTTTCATAAAATTAGTATAAACTACATTTATCAGCCTGAGAGGTGATGAAGCATCACATGTTTCCTATGTGGGGGAGAAACCCCAAATTTAGAATATAAGCGCTCACCATTTTATTTAAAAAGTAACTCTTAAAAAGATTAAAGCAATAATAATTTCATATTTTTGTGCCTTTGAAGGGAATGGAAGGTATTTGAACAATTTACTGTCCAAACTTTTGGAGGCATCCCTTGATTTTTATGAAAGATTAGCAGCATGTGATATGGCAATGCAATGCTTTAATCCAGTGAAATATCTCACTAACAATTGGATTATGATTTGGAAGAAAATTTGTTCCTCAGGGGGAGGAATCTTCCCCAAATGCTACAAAAAGATATTTGTTCCTCTCATCCAATGGGAGCAAAGTAGGAAGAAATGTGACATTGTCATAGAGCCACCAATTACGTAGAGGCAGGGGGTGGTGGTAGAGGGTTTTTTATTTTTGAAACAGTGATTTTTAACTGTTTGGAAGACACTGACAGAAGATGGTGTCCTGTCAACAGTGGCATCAGATCAGAAAACATGCAACAAATTTGGTCAATTCATTTTGATGGATTTTTTTACTCGTGCAACGGTTTAGTTCATGACAGGATCCCACGCAATTTACATCCAATGCCTATTCTCAGTGCCCCCTATCTGTCCCTCCGTCCAGCTACACTCCCTCTTGCCAAAACCCATTTATTATCATTCTCTTCCTGTCCAGCAGATACCCTCAGTCTTTCATACCTGCACCAAGTCCACTGATGACCTGTTTTCCACTTCACCTCGTCAGCCCTGCAAGAACACAACTGACATCACATTATATTTACACAGCATCGGAAAGTACAAGCATGTCAAGTTTATGTTTGTTCAAACAGAGACACGGATGAACAAAAGAGGACATAAATAACGTAGAAATTTAAATTAAAAGAAAAACCACCCACTCCCCAGTTGTTCCACTTTCACAAGATGAATTAGTGTTTGGTAGCATATTCAGCTTGTTGAAAAATGTGAGTACATGACTCTGCTTGAGAGGAATAGTTTAATACAAAAAGTAAGGCATGTATGAGCAATGAGAGAGGCTTTTAAATGTATTTTCAGTAAAGAATAATTTAAGGGGAATATTTGTACCTATGACTTCAGATATGAGATTGAAAAAGGTTTTCCAAAACTTTGAACATGACCAGAAGGGATGTGCAAGATGGGAAGGGGTAGATGTGCCTCTATTACAGGGGACCAGGGGACAATTCTTCTAGTTTAGCTCTGCAGAGGTGCATTCTGTAGAGCACTTTAAACTGTATAAGATTGAGACAGAAACAGGAGGAGGAATAATTAACCTGTAATTTGGCTGTTTTGACATTTTTCCACCAGGGGTCTTGGAAATGTGTTTACAGTTCAGCCTCCCACTGATGTTTCATTTTGGCAAATGGAAGGGATCAAATCTCAGGATATATTTGTATATCTTAGATGTCAACCCTATCAAGTTTTCTGGTTTCTCTCAAATATTTGACAATGATTCTTCATAAAACTGCAAACCTGGAGCTAGCGCAAAGGTTACCTCGAGGCAGGTTATATTTGGTGGTCACACTTTTAAAGGTTGGCAAAGTGCATCCAAAAACAAGTGTCTGAATAATATGATTCCTTTGTTATTCCAAACTGTGTGGGCAGAGTCGAGTTTAGATTGTAGAAATACATGGTTATTGCATAACAGGGCCGAAGAGACTGAGATTGAACTGCTTGAAGTGTTTACGGAACTGTTTCCATCTCTTCAGGACTGACAAAAAAACTGTTTGAAGAATGCTTTATTGCTGAGATAGGTAACAGAGATCATGTCAAAACTGCAAGTTAGGAAATGTGACAGGGGGGGGATTCTATTTTACACCAGTCCAACTCACCCTTATATAGCCAACTATGTACTTTTTGTAAATATTTGTTCCCCAGTAGTTAAGCATAAAATGAGGCGGGCCTAGACCACCCTCAAATCTTGAGGCTTGCAAAGTGCTTTATCTTAATTTTCACTCTTACTTTCCTACCCATACAAATGAGAGAATGATTTTGTAAGAAAGAGATGGAGGCACTAAAAGAAACCATGGCAAAACTTGAGTTTTTATAATCTGCACTCTAGCGGCTTAATTTTTTCCTTCGTTACTCTGCTACTACTCTGATTATATGAATCATTTATGTCATATACATTGAATGTGTTGTAACTCTGTTATGTTGTTCATTCTGTACACATGACATTGCATTCTGTCCATCCTGGGAGTCCAATAGCCAAAGACTTTGTACTTCATTCTTATGCATGTCTAATAAATTATTGTTAAATTTTATTGAAGTCTCTCCTGATTGAAATACAGTAACAGGTCATCCGCGTACAAAGAAACCTGATGCTCTATTTTTCTCCGGCTTATCCCCTGCAGATGTGTTGAGGTTTCCAGCATTATGGCTAAAGATTCAATAACCAGTGCGAACAACAACGGTGACAGCAGGCAACCTTGGCGGTTTCCATGGGATAGCGGGAAGTGTGTTGAGTGCTTATCAATTGTTTGAGGATTGTTCGAGATGAATAAAGAAGACAGAAACAGGAAATGACATTCTTGCCAAACCAATTTAACACTGTATATTAAACAGAAGCTGTATATTTGAAAATAAATGTATTCCTTTAATGAAGCTTGTTTGGTCTTCAGAAATAATTGAGGGGGGGCATATTCCTTATTGCCAGTATTTTACCCTGAACGTTTAAAAGTGAAATAGGTCTATAGGAGCTGCATTCTGCAGGATTCTTGTCTTTTCTTAGAAATGAGGCTATAGTTGAGTCTTGGGGAGAGTTGCTGACGACAGGGAATGATTAAACATATCGACTAGTAATGGAGCTAGTTGCCTTCTAAAAAACTCTGAGGTTAATTCATCTGATCCTGGTGTTTTTCCATGGTCATTTCCCTGATGCTATAATATATTCTTTTCAGGGTTATCAGCTGCTCTAAATTTGCATTTGGAATTACAATACTACCCATATTCACGGGTATACATATTTGAGCCTTTTGGTTTAGGTAGTATAATTGATAAGTAGCATTGATTTCAAGGAGACACCTTTGTTTTTTTCGTCATAAAATCTGAGGAATTGGTCTTTGAGTTGAAAGGCCAGCAGACAATGGAAAGAGCTCAATTGTTTTCCAAAAACGTCATTGTGGCTCAATCCCATGTACACCTTACTGCTGATTTAAATACTCACTGGAGTACTGGAGAAATAGACCCCAACAAATGCACCCTTTACTCCTATCAACTTACTGCTCTGCAGAGAGGCAAAGTGGACTCTGGACCATGGGGGGCAGAATTTATCGTGTTCCTCTAATATGTTACACTTGATGGATGCAGTGCTTGTCCTTTTGTATTTTATCTTTACTACTTGAAGATATATTTGTGTTCTTTGGTTACTGATGTGATTGGGCGGCAAGGGGTGTGTCACTTTGAGATTGACTTTGGCAACTCCCACCTTTGGATCCACTATCCAATGAGAATTGCACACCGGTTCAGGGTTGACAATTTATGGGTTTTGTCTTTGTCCTGTTTGACTCTGATGGAGATGCAGTGATTTTGAGATGTTTTTTTGAAGGCTCCAAATCAATCAATTCAATCCCTTTTTGCCTTTACGTCAGAGTTTGCTTTTCCTGAGCTGATTCAGCTGCATGCTGCCTGAAGATACACAGAGCACCCTGTTTTGATTTGATTAAACAATTTACTCCTTTTTGATTTTTTTTACATCAGCAGGAACCAATGGCCTCTGGGCTGAGAGCCACGGACAGTGAAGTTGAAATGCATTGACAGCAAGATGAATTGTTGTTTTTTGTGCTTTCCATGAAATTTGTTGAAAATAAACCAACCATTAAATTACATATCTGATCATTCAGTGTTGAATTTCCGTAGGCGGAGGTTGTGTTGCCCTCCATCCAAGGTCTGTTTGCGGTGGTTGTGTCTGACTGGTATCCAGTGTCCAGCCCCTCTAAGCCCAGTAACAAGGCCCTGCTGGGCCACAGCTAAAGCCTCCAGCACCGCAAACAATGGCGCAGGGCTTTACAGAGGGCTGGACCAAACTGCTGACTGTCCACTAGTGCTAATACACCCCTATTCTGTCTTGTCTCGCTGCTGTCGACCTCTACCTCACACACACTCACTCATACACACTAAAAGTCTATCGCTAACGCTATGGTGGTTTGCAGAGAAAGTTCAGTGGTCCATATGTTACACACACTGATGAGATAGTCCCTCTCATCTTCTGTCTCTCTTTCTGTTGACCCCCATCCCCCTCTGTTGCTGTCCAACCCTCTTTCTCCCTCCATCCATCCTGGGACCCCTCCACGCTCTCTCTCTCCTGCTTTCTTTCTATTTGTGATCCACACTGACAGTGTAGCTCTGTCTCCCGCGGGCCCAAACAGTCAAACCGATCCCCAGATCGCCTCCGACGCCCACCTGCCTCCCCCAGCTCCGCTGCCTGTGTGAGGGCTGCTTCATCGGTGTGTTAACCTCCATCGGCTTCCTGCTGTGGACCATGTGTGAGTGTCTGCGTGGAATATTCCGAGTCACCTGGACGCCTTCCTCCAATGCAGGTCAGGATAAATAATTGGAAGATTATTGTCATATAATGATTAATGGGATTATATGACACAAAACATTTACATTTTCTCCTAATTGTCACATAGAAATATGACCTACTGTGATGGCTTAGCTCTTGGAGCTATTTTTGTTTGACGTTATGGGGGTTCAAACTATTTCCGGTTAGTTCAGAAGGAAATATGTATCTATTTCTATCAAAGTCTGACATGAGTTGAGAATCTTTTCTTTTCACATTTCAGCCTTAAACTACTGTTTTTGTTGTTTTTTCTACTCTCGGGATCTTCATATAATATGTTTGTGACGGGAAAATGCAGATCTCCTATTTTTTCTCATTTTAGAATTTGCGCACTGCACCAATATATACTCGACCTACGTTCATGTGTTGGGATGCTACACTGAATACAATGTTTTTGCAATTGGCTTGAAGTGGACCAGTTGATCATTTTCACATCCTGTTGCGTGTTCAGCATTTGCTGATACTGTGGCGAATGTTTGGTCACATCTGTAACTCCTTTGTGATGATAAATAATATGAAGTCATGTCGGTCTTAACCGGATGAGGTTCATAATAGCTAACTGAAAGGTTTGGTGATTTGTTAGCTTTAGCAGCTATGCTATAGGTAGCCAAAGTAACTCGCAAACGCCTGTCCTGCTTCGTGTATATTATGTTTCATGATGCAACTCCCACTGCATCTCTGCTTTGCTTATTCTGTGCACTAGAACATGGATGATTTAACACAGGGGCACAAGCTTCTATGTTGATTGTTTACCACAGATCCACAAGCCCAAAGCGGAATTTTAATTTGGCCAGCTGTGTACAATTCACTCTTCACTACCACACATTTTGTTAAATGGAGAACAGTGGATTGGAGCATTTGGATTACATTTTTTTTATTATGACTATAGTTATTATACTCTGTGTCCACTGCTCAGCAACATGAGCCTTCCATTAAAGTCATGTTTCTGTTCATTTAATTACTATAAATCTAATATTCCGTTTGCTCTGTTGTCTATCTGAGAGATTTTGGTGTAGAAGTTTTGGGATTTTGTTCAGCAGCTAGTTGCTCTGTCTGCCGTCTGTCGAGGGTACACTCATTTTGTCAAAGGTTGTTTGTCAAAATTGCTCCGTCCATTTATATAATATAAAATTAATGGTTTTATGGGCTGCCAGGAAACCACAATACTGAACTAAAAGAGGCTAAAAGCTGCATAGTGTGTTGTTAATTGGGCTACTGTTCACATTATACAGTCATTTGAATTCATTTCAATATCCCTTTAACATCCCTGAACCCTACTGTTAGACAAGAAGAGATGAAGACTCTTGGCAGCACATTCAATCATAGTTGATGATCCCATTTTTCTTCGGACAGCGATAACCGAATGATTGATGAATAGGAAATGTGCATACTCTTTTCTCATTTAGGCTCCACTTCCTACAGAAACCATGGCTGACACTTGAAGCTTGAAAGAAGACAAATCTACATGATCTCAGTTAGCGCGGTTAAAACGGTTTCACTGCGTTCATATTTTGTAGAAATCATACAATAAACCACAAATTATGTAGCGTTTGGAGAAATGAACTCCTCACATTCATCTCTATTAATACCCAGAGGTCAGGTCAGCACATGGAAAGGTCGTTCAGTGGCAGGTCAGGGCGAAGCCGAGGGGGAAGTGAGCATTGTGTCACTGAAAACTGTTTAGTTTAGTATCTTGTCGAGCTGAGGATCTGAGGATCTACTTCCTCTGTGTGTGTGTGTGTGTGTGTGTGTGTGTGTGTGTGTGTGTGTGTGTGTGTGTGTGTGTGTGTGTGTGTGTGTGTGTGTGTGTGTGTGTGTGTGTGTGTGTGTGTGTGTGTGCATTTTGGTTGTTTGATGGTCAAATAGCTTTGGGAAAATAACTCCTCAGCATCTTTCTGTGGGGTTTAGGGTTTGGACCTTTTTGGAGCTTTCTTTGTTCATTCTTTACTCAAAAAGTTGTGGCACTTTTGTTGTAAACAACCGATTTTAAAATGACGACTGTCGTAAAGAAGAGATGGTTTGAAAATCGAGCATAAATTCATACATATAAACATTTTATTATTATTATTATTATTATTATTATTATTATTATTATTATTATTATTATTATCATGCTGATATAATGGCTGCTTAAAGGCAGTGTTCAGATTCTCAGACCCGCCATGTTTATCAGTGTAACACGCAACTTACTCCAGTTTCTTGGCCCACTTCAACGCCGACAAGGGCATAGCTGCGTGCGTCTGGTGGGACCTCATGCACACCGAGCTGCCCGTACTCATCTATCCCTCACCACCAAACTCTTCCTCAGTCCTCCTTTAGCTCCCCAAGTTTGTCTTCCCTGACTTATCCTCACGCCCATCAATAACAAACATTCACAGACCTCTGTTAATGTCTGCCAAGCTACCGTACAAAGTCATTAGAGCATGTTGCTGCGGTTTAAACTTAACGTTGGTTTTCATAAACATTTATGGAATCCATCAGTTCAAATAAGGAAAGGTGGAAATCACAGAGAGAGAATAACAGATACCTCCTACTCGCTCTCTATGTTCCCCTCTCTCCATCTCTCTCACCCTCCATCCCTTGCCTGTCCAGCCCAGCCCTTGTTTCGTGGTCCCAGGCCTCCCCCGTTTCTAAATCCTGGCTTTGTGTGCAAGCTGGAGTGCAACAATGACCATGTTAGCTGACACAGTGCTGGCTGCCTGATCTGCGCTGACAGCATCCCCCCCCCACCCCACCAGCCCGCCTCTGCACGGCTCTCTGGCAAGGGACCCATCCATCGCTCTACTGTAGGGGTTGTGGGCTGGGTGCGGGGCTGGATAGGGCAGTATTGGGTCCGTGGGTGGGGGCATTGGTCTGCAGTTGAATGTGGTTTCTAAAGCCCCGGTCTGGATTGAGGCTTAAAGGATCTGTATAATCATGCAGGTGTTTTTCCGTGTTTTTGCTAATCTAAACAACAAAGAATGTTGACGTTTTTGCATTTGGTCAGAGCAAGTGACCTTTTTTGAAAGTTATATCTTATAATGAAGAGTATAGCACTTGGGAAAGAGGGGTGGTTGATGGGTCAAACAATATTGGGACTTTCACCCAGCAGACCGCTGTTTGGGTCTCATGAAAACCAAACAATCATTGACTCTAGACTTTTTACATTAAATTGTTACGAAACGTCACGTTAGAATGTTTCCTCAGGGCGATTGATATTATGCTGGCAACGTTATTATGTTTTTCTGACACAAACCATGATGTTTTGTTAAACCTTAACCAGTAGTTTTGTTGACCTAACCACGTAGCATTGTGCACTTCTGCAAGCGTGATACAAAGCTGATATAAAACATATTCATGAAATGTCCACATTCAACATATTCTGTGGTTTGCAGAAATGCAGTTTGGCAACTAAGTTATGTAGTTTGGTGAAGCTATGATGATGGGAATAATGTGAGTATGCCAGATTTCCTAAAGCAATAAGAATGACAAGGTTGGAGGTACATGTCTCTGCTCAGTGAGGACTTTGGCTCGCTCTCCAGCACGTCTGAAAACCTGTCTCATATTTACCTCAGCTTTGCAGCCAGTTGGTTTATCACAAATCATCCGTAAGTGCAGGGAGTAAAGCAGACCCAGACATACACACATACACAGACAGATACGCACTGACATGTTAAAATGCAGACATGGAATATACAGAGACAAGCAGACAAATGCAAACAAACACACAACAGAAGCAACACTATTGTCCAAAATGAGATCCAAGTCCTTGCTGTTCCTATTTTAAGCCATTTGCGATCAAAATAACTTCCCGACAACATCACTTGTTGGATCACTCATCCAGGCATCTAAAGACCGATGGGATTTAATTAGAGCCTGTCTTCTGGTTTATTTTGGCTTCCAGGTTTGAAATTAGATCTCTCGGCTGGGACAATGAGATCCAAACCACCAACAGACAGCTTACTGGAGAGAAAACCCCTGTGTCTAATGTAACACAACATGTATGTTCAGATGTTCATCACCATGAACAGAGTATAGCTCATTTTGAAAAGCTGCCCTACTGGTCAACTTGCAAATTAAGTCACTCTGGAGCTCATACTTGTAAACTCAGCAGAAAGCAGTTGGATGGCAGATGAGGAGGAGCATTATCCTAAGTAGAAAGGCTGACCTTTGAGCTTTTATTTTATAGCCTGTAGTCTGCATTTTAAAAATGATATATCATCATGTAAATATCGCTGCTGTAGCCAGGTCTGTTTGTAAAAGGTCTACTACTATAGCACTTTAAAATTCCGCCTGGAAATATTGATAGGAATCCCTGTAAATGTATCCCTGATCATTGTGCTGATCTCTTGCCAGTTGTACCAATTTCTTTTAGATACAGAAAGTGATGGATTTCACAAAAGTTTGTTGTTGAGGCATGCTGCAGACATCTGAGAGGCAGAGAGAGAAACAGTCTGTGGTCTCACCACTCAGACAGAGTCGACTATGTCAGAAACTTTGTTATCTTATTCCCCCTCCCTCCTTCATCACAGGCGTTCAGCCCCACCTCTCGCTGCCCTAATATGGGGGCATCTCTCTTCCCTTTTGGGCCAATCAGGCAGCTGGATGCGTCCCTCCTGGAGATGCCATGGGCTCGGGCCAGGCCTGAGGCTTCAGTGAGGGGAGCAACAGGCTGGCTGGTGACAAGGGGCAAAGGCTTTGGTTAGATAGAGGGGGGAAAGATTAAAAAGAAATACAGAGAAGAACAAGTGAAGGAGAGCAGCTGAGGACAGACAGGAAAGTAAGAAAGTATAATATTTCAGTTATTGTTGTTTTTCTACTGTTTCTTATTGCTTATTTATAATACTTGCTTATTTATAATACTCCTATTACTTTTTTTTTATCTTGTCTTTCTTCTACTATGTCTCTTGTGTGCACTTTACTCTATGCTGCTGTAAGCCTGCAAATTTCCCCGCTGCGGGATTAATAAAGGATTATCTTATCTTATCTTATTTTATCTTATCTTAATGTGAGAGAGAGGCAGTCTTAGGGAAGAAAAGAAAAGAGAGAGAGAGCCTGAGATTTGAGCTCCACAGGAGGTCTGTCATCTTTTGAACTGCTGGAAGAGGCACGCTGAGGCTGAGAATTAAGGTAGGCAGGATGGATGTGGTTTAATGAAGTCTCTTACTCCATAGGGCTCTGCGATGTTGCTCTGTGAGGAAAGGGAAGCAGGTGATTGATGGCTCACTTTCTGGAGTAGCAGCAGTAGCCATGCATCTTCAGCAGGCCACGCCTTTGTTGCTCTGGGTCCTGTGCATTTACTTTAAAATCAGCCTGAGAACCTTTTTTCAATTTACATTTTCTGAAATGTTGCTTTAACATTCGTCAGCTCGGGGAGCTGCTGAGAGCTTTTGCAGACTAGTTTATTTGGCAGCCTGCAGACTCCACATTGCTGACATTGGGAAAGCAAAACAATAGCGCGCTGTTTAAAACGCAAAGACAGTTTAGTAAGACAGCTGCCGCTTGTGTTTATTCCAACATGCCAGTTGCTGGTTGCAAACACTTGAGTATTCACTGAGCTTCATGGTACCTATTTGCAGTGTGGCATGCCACTATGACTCCAAGTTTATAAGAGTGTTTTGTAACGTGACCCGGGTCAAATAACACTTGAAAATGATTCGTAGTGTTTATTTAAACCTTTAGGTGTGCCAGCTGGGAACAACACCACAAGCACCCTAATGTTTAGAGAAAAGCTCCTTAACTCTCGTTTAAAAAAAAAATAATAGTCACAATCCAAAAATAAGTTCCCCCATGCGTAGCTGACAGAGCTGCTGGTGGCAATACACGCTCATTTCAAATAACCTATGTCTGAATGTTACACACCAGCGACAGCTGCAGTGTGATGGTCATAGGATCTGTTTGCCCCCCCGCTGCAGCTCCACCAGCCTGGTATGTATGTTGGCCCAAAGTGGGTACAGCACACCCACTCTGTGATGGAAGACCACCAACAACATGTGTGGACCTGGGGTTACATAATGCATGCGCTGGGGCATTTTAGGGCCTATACCTATACTGGTGCTTACCTTATCTCAAATGTATACCAAACTAATCTCAAAGGCAAATTCTACTTTCACAACACATTCTCACTCCCAGCTTGCACAAATATCGTCCCATGGTCAACGTCCTTTGGCATCGGGGATCGTGGGAACCTGGGACACCAATGCTTGTCTCTTAGACAGAAGTCCGGCCCACACTTGGCAGAGTCTCACACACTTTATACTGCATCACATGCTCTTACTGTCCACTAATACGACGGGAGGGTTTCATTGGGGTTAGTTGATGACGAGGGGTAGCGACCAAAACCCCGGTATTTGACGAGTTGGGAGTGAGAACCTGTTCAACAACTTCCCATTTAGCTCCTTAAAACAGATATCTCCACTAGTTTAATAGAACAGGTTTGGATTGATACTGTTTTCTGCTGAAGATGATTTATTGCTCTCAACTAATTGTTAAGAGTCCAACTGTATCAGTATGCGACATTACTGAGCTTAAAACGCAATACTAATAGTTCTTTAGCAATGTCAGCTACTGAAATTCCAGTGAACACGACAGCAGCAGCACAGACAGTCAACAAGAAGCAGTGAGCTATGTGGTAAACAATTCATATGGCAACAAAATGGTATAAAAACTTCAAAGCTATAAGCTTCTAAGAAGCTTATAAGGTTCTGAGGGACGTCAGATTCCTCATTAAATTTGTCCAAAAAGTGTCCCTGTCTAATAGTGTGTGTTCTAATCTAAACTAATCATATCTTGTAATGACTCATAAAATACATTGCGATTTTGGCTTAAGATCTTTGGAAACTTTATTGCTATAATATTCTATTTAACATTATAATACTTCCAGTTACCTGAATGTACAATTTACACAACAAAAGTATATGTACTGAAGCTTGGCTGCAGAATCTAGTTGCTGTTTTTATTTACATCATTTTCTGTTGTTGCACGCTCTCAGCATATTAGAGCATGTTTTAATAAGTTGTTGATGTCTGTCCGTCATAGCAATGGAAGCTGTCAAACCTCTCTTTACTCCAGCTTGTCTAAATGGATAACAGTAACTGAGCTCTCCTCTAATTCTGTCCAGGCAGATCACAGGTCTGATGTTGCAAATAAAGTCAAACTCTTTGTTGTTGTGGACAATCTGATAGAAGTACAAGTAGTATTTTGAGGTTACGTGTTGCAGGGAGATTTGTGGGAAACACAAAAGCAGCAGGAATGATTTGTGCGATGAACTGAGAGTAGCTGACGTCAAAACTGAAATGATGGACGACGATAGCAGTTTCCTGGCGACAGACTTTGGGTGGTGGTGGTTGCCGTTGTGGGTGTGGTTAATTTTAGACCAGGAAGTAAGGTGAAGAGTCGATTGGGCAGTTCAGGAGGGAGACCTCGAGAGGAAACAGTGCTTGACGTACGTACGAGGGTGGACTTCCCTCAGAGAGACGGGACGACTTCTCAGGAAGGAAGGCTTGTGTAAACAAGTGGCTCAAGAGATGTCTACATGTCTGTAAATATCTGAGATTGAAATGCATTTAAATTAAATTTATTCCCAAACTGAAAAATACAGCTCATGCTTGTGGCACATTTCTTATCCTAAAATGATCTTGTGGTGTCTCCCATGTGCTGTGTGTATCTGTCAAGAAAATCTGTGTTTCCTGTTTGCGTGGAGGCATTTCCTGTCCAGAGCCCCATGCCAGCGGGTGTGTCTAGTTCTGTGTGATGTCTGAAATGGCCAGGAGACGTGCTGGGATCTATCTCACTAATCTTGAACATTATTCTGTTTGGTGGACGCTTTTATCTGGAGTCGCTCACAGCAGCAAGCACTTCCTAAATGGTGATGTGTCAGTTGGCTGTGTCAGTGTCCTGTTGTAGCCACTGAACTCCCCAGGCCCACTTCAGCACTCTACTGCAGAAGTGGGGGCAGCATTCTTTGTCCATAATTTTTACCACTATTAAAAAAATTATAATTATGTTACCGTTTTAAGAGCTTACATAGACATTTAGCATGTTTTGTCCCACTTACTATATTACCCAACCCAATATAAAAACAATGCACGTAAGCGTCTGAATTCAACACCGATCTTTCTGCATGTGTGTCAGTCAATCAATGTTACGTTGTCAAGGCTGTTTCTGACAGAATCTGTCAGTATGCTAATGGTTAGCTAACAGGCGGAGGAGAAAGTTGTCTTTTCTGAAGAGCTCCGAGAGACATACACCTTCCCTCGTAAAATACCCGGCAATGAAACGCTGCGTTCTGCAAACACAAGAGTAAATTCCTCCACACAGTGGAACTGCCGATATATAATATCATATTAAGAAGGCCAGATTGCAATATACAGTAGCATGCCTATGGTTCATGCATAAGTGCGTACATGTGCATTCACATGCATACATATGCAGTACACTTAAGGGTACCTGTTCGGGGGTTAGAAAATATGCGACAGCTGAGCTGGCGACTTACGACTAGCGGTGCTAACAGCGCTAACAGCGCAAACAACTGCAACAATGCAAACAGGGCGAACAGTGTTTACCTTAAGGGGGAACAAGAGGGTGAGTGCTACGCTTTCGTAATGACCCTGTTGGGGCGGGTCAACTAATGCCTTGAATGTTGTAAAGAGAACCTTTAAAATCAGTTCCTTGGATTCAAATACATTATCACATCATCAGCAACACTGACCAGAAGTGATACTTTATTTACTTTATTTAATGATCTTGCTTTCATCACTGATTAATGTTCTTTGAATTGCTTTACTAAGAATGATCGAGATATCATGTTTTACTAATATCTGATTGGTTAGCATTCTAGAACCGGACCTCGTTATGGGTGAACATGGCATTTTCGTTGGTACACCATTATGATACCATAGTTGTTACCACACCCCATCTCACACCTTCCTATTCAAAATGTCAACTGTTTTCACGGGCAGAGTTGCACTCCACATGGCAAGTAAACTGACCTTCACCATATCTGTATAAAGTTAAGCTAGTGGAGTGTCTCTCCAGAAACATGTCCTTATTAGTTTGAATTATACACAGACTTCAGTGTAAACAGTCCAACACTGCAGTTACTAATAAAAAGTCCCTCTTAAAAACTGTTGACTGAAGTCAAATAATTTTCCACTTCATTGTGTGTCGGTGGAGGCAGAAACCCTAGAACCTCTGGGACTAACACCACTGCTATCCGAATGGCTGATGATAATGGTTGGTTAAATGGGAAAATGTGTCATTTGGTTTGTATGCTTACTTTACACTGCCAATATGTGCTTGGTTTTCATTCATGTTGGAGACGCTGTGATGACGGAATGGTGACAACTGGACGGTGCTTTATTTGTCTGAATGTAATGTTTTACAACCAAAAATGACAGCGATCTTATAAACACACCTTTTAAATTTTTCCAGCTCTTTTTTATTGGTCCCATTTTGCCTTTATTTCTCTGTTGGTGAATTGTTTTCCCCTGTCACCTCTGCTGTCCCCACAAAGTCACATGACTTCCTCTCATTTACCTCATCACATCTGTCCATCATCTTTGTGCCCATGTTCCTAAAGCCGATCGATTATTGGATGCCGCTCTTTAAAGATTACTGCGATGTCATCATTATGCTTTCCATACACGCGATACATATTGTCATACATTTCCAATTGACCTTTCAAATTCATTCATTTACATGAATGAATTTAAAAAAGGAAAAAGACATAAATATACTGCCTCCGCTAAATCGTCAGTGTTCCCGCTCTCAGAATAAACTAGTGATACAGATTTCTAAATGTCGGTGTGTTTTTTAAGAACTGATGTATTTTGTTGATGTGTTTTTAGTCCATCTGGTCCCTCCTCCGGTCTTGTGACTGTCCTAAAATTAGATCCAGTACGGTTTGTGCAATGTACTCAGGCTGCCACCAATTGTGAAAAAGGGTTGCGGTATTTCCTTTGTGTGTGTGTGTGTGTGTGTGTGTGTGTGTGTGTGTGTGTGTGTGTGTGTGTGTGTGTGTGTGTGTGTGTGTGTGTGTGTGTACTCTCGTGTGAGTACATGAGGAGAAAACCTATTTTTGTCGATATCTGGCCACTGCTTATAATTCAGTCTACAAATAAATCACAAACTCACACCCCCAGCTGTCCCTCACGAGCTGCATCACTGTGTTATGTCAAAGAAATGTCAACTTTCTAAAGGGTAGATGGGTGGGCGTTTTCTTTGGGTGGTCACCTGATGCTGAAGTCCTACTATTTCTAAGCCAACTATAACATCATTAACTTAATAGGATTGTAGCAGCAGGGTCAGTTTCACAAGGCTGCTTCTGTAAGTCAGAGCAGGACAACAAAAACTATCCAGCTCACATCACACCATCACATTCCCTGACAGACGTTATCAGCCAGGCTTTGGACCTTCCTCACCAGATACACATTTGTTTAGGCTCTTTGATTGAACTACGCTTATGAAATTTACCTACAGGTGACTTCTTGCAGTTGTGCAAATGATGTAGGAGAAGCTTACAGGCTTTTTGTCGCCATAAAAACAGGGCATAGTTGTGTGGACCTTAAACACACAAAGCTGTAGTGTCCAGAGGAAATTATTTCCATACAGGATAAATCTGTAGATTGAAGAAAAAAAGTTTAAAATAATTTGCATTGGACAGAATAACATTTTGGAGAAACATCCAATATTGACGCTCTCATCTGATAGGGAGGGATGGACCTCAGATCCGAGGCTTCTAGTTCCTGTTTGACACCAGTCCATCCATCTGGAGAGATGCTGCAGCCATGACGCTTCTTGGTGTAAATATATAGATATACCTTATTTCTTGTTCCACACAACAAAAAAAGTGATTGCATTTAAGTATAACATAGACAGTAGAAAAGCAAATCTTAATTTTGTTTTGGGGAATTTAAAGGTGCTGTCAGACTGTGTAAAGCAAAACTTCCCCCCAAAAAGGACCATTTGTATTAATTCCTGTGTACCTTGAATTCTTAGAGAAAATTTTGATTTTCTCACAAATAAATAGGGGCCGCGTTTAACAACAGCCAAACTATATCAAAACATCCATTTTAATAGTAAGTTTTTAGAAAAAATGCATGAGTTTGGGAAAGTATCTTTTCTGCTCTATGACCTTCCTAACAAGCCCGCCTGCATTATTAAATCTACTCACAACAATTTCATTCAGCTCATGTCTGACAGCACCGACATGCTCTTTCTGCTTTCGACTCAGATCTTCAAATTCAGAGCCCATTGTGAGAGCAGTCAGGCAGCAAGAACTTAGACTTTATAGGCTGAATGGTAGCTGCTTTGGATCATATAAGCAGGGTGCTCTGCATCTTACCAACTACAGTATTAGGAATTCAAACCTTTTGTACCATTTGGACAGATGATTATTCATTTTAAGTTATAAATAGAATTTCTGGTAAACAATGTGACATGTAAGTAAGCGTTCAGCCTTCCAGACAGAAGGGATGGTGCTTGCACTTATTTTCTGGGACTTTTATCACTGTTAGTGATAAAAGTCCCATTGTTAGTCTCTTATTTATTTTCCTTTGAGTAGAAAGCAGCTTTTTACAAGCCTTTTTTTAATGTTTGCAACAATGTGGACTAAGACTGGCCCTCTTTAGTTTAGCTGAGAGGGGCGATGTCAACAACGTGGAATTAACTTGCCGGTAGTGGGATATATAAGTTTCTGCTCCTTCAAATAAAGTTAAATGACCAGTTGTCAAAGAAAAGTGTATTAACTCAACTCGTCTGCAAAGACGTTTCATTGTCCCTCACCTTTAAAGTTTTAAAGTTTCATTCCCTCTCCATATGTCCCACTCAGTATTACATTAAGACCACTGAGATGGAGAGTGATACAGACACCCACTATTACATATTCTCGTACGTATGTGGATCGGTGCATTCATTGGCCGTGTGGAGGCCTGCAGGTGTGTGGGTCTGATCTATAATAAGACTGGGCTGTAAGGCATTTCAAATCTTCATCTCCTCCTCCCCTACCATTCCTCCACTCCTCCTCTCCGTTCAGGGAGTGCCACCTCAACCACCTGCTGCCGTCTGTCTGTATGTTACACAAGTCTAACTCTAGCTGATAATCATATTTTTACTTGAACTGAAATATTCTGTTGTTCTCTAGGGGACCTTTAACTCAAGAAACTTCCCTCTTTGATAACATGTTTTTAACTAAAAACTAACAATATAGCTTTTTGTGGATACAAAATGTACAGACAACGCTGTCATCCCTTACTGTCACTATTGAGTTTACTGTTGGTAAATGAAACCCAGCAGTGATGACTGCTAATTTGCACTCTGACTCAGGACGTTAGTGGTCGCAACCTTTTGTTGTTGCTGCACTGATTCAATGCTGGTCACTCAGCTCAAAGATAATAGTTGGAATGCCTGGATCTCAACACTGCTCGCTGTTTGACGAGCATATGACCAAAGTTTCAATTTGCTCGTCAAGCAAAATGTGTCCGAATATCCAAACTATGTACGCTTTATTGGTTCAATTATCTGCACAAGAATCACATTTTTTTTTTGTATTTATCATAAAGCCCACAGACCATTAATTCGTACCATTTCAAATTTTATTTTGAGATGAAATGTCGGGTGGGTAAAACTTCTAGTTTTGGATGTGCTCAGTGTCCAGAAGTAGATATTTAGATATTTTGCAGCTTGATAATGCTTACTGAATTTGATGGGCTACCAAATTCCATATTTTTGCAGTCATATTCGTATAGTTAAATTTTTGGTTGTTTCGATAATGTCCATACTGTCATTGATGTTTAGGGGCAGTTTGAGCAGTCATGTCAACTTTATTCATACAGCTTAATATCACAAAGGGGGGCTTTCCCATCTCTACATATACAACACAATCAGTACACACTGTCCTTTTTGACTCTTCAGTGAGGAAAAAAATACCCAAACAAAAAACTCTAACTAGGAAAAACAATGTAGGAAACCTCAGATAGAGCAACTGAAGAGGGATTTAATAGTACCACTGGTTTCCTAAAAGTGTTTATGCCCCTGCACCGGCTCGGGTAGCCGGTGCAGGGGCATGGCCAAGACTGTGGAAAGAATCTAAAGACCGCCGTCCCAGAAGCTTCAGACTGTCGACCCATGTCACGACAGCAGACGCGTTAAGTCCACATGCAGAGTCCCGTCATGAAAACACATTCTTAGGAATGCTGTTGGAGCTTATTTGCTGTTATATGATACAGTCCTGTTTAGATGGCATGTCAGTGGTGACCAGTGTCAAACATGATATTTTGCTTTATTTTTATATTTTATTTTATTTGTTTTAAAAGTAAAACAATCGCTCTCTATAACAAATACTGATATCCTCCGATAGTTTGGGTTGTTTTCCAAAGTTTCAGAAATTAGCTATTGAGATGTAGAATCATAGGCAACACAATGTAGGACTAAACTAATAACGTAGAAAAAGTGAAAATTAACACACTTCCTGTAAGAAAAAGAGATTAAACAAATCAGAAACCATCATAGTATAAAGTTGGAGTAGCACAATCAACTAGTGCTTTTTCTATGTGCCTCACTTCAGTCTTGTTTAGAGCATTTTGAGGTTATTGGAGGTGTTGGATTAATTTAATTCAATGAATTAACTTAATCGAGTCGGTAAAATTCATTCAGCCAGTTCAGGGAAATGGCTTTCCACTCCTGTTTTTTATGACTCTCATATGCAATATGATGAGGGACCTAATAATGTCCTCCTAATCCAACTAGATAAGCACTAAGCTATTACAAAAAAAACAGAATAGCCTGAATTGTTTGTTTTTTCTATTTCAGACTCTGACAGAGACCTAGAGGACAGCCATGTTTTCAGCCAGACCAGAGATCCAGCCGTAAGTACACACCGACGTCCCTCTGCTCATGCAAATACACAAACCGTGCTACTGTCCATGTTCTCTCCTGAGAGCCATAACACTACATCAGTATTCAATGAGAGGGAGATTGTACACGTTTTATTTCTGTGTTCTCAAACCCTTTTAAAGCGCCATCTGTCCTCCACACAGCACTAACACTCTGTACTTCAGTTCTGAATGTGTTTGACGGCACTTTCCACTCAGTGGAGCAATTCTTTTATGGGATTGCGGCTTGATGACTGAAATGGGCGTCGACAGATGTTGCATGTGTTTTTCTGCACAATAATTGACTTTACTGTGTTATTACACTCATTATACTCTCTTTTAATACTAGAGTTTTGCATTCTTTTTTTAATTGTGGGCTTAACTACATATACATGGTGCTAAATCATTCTAGCTTCAGGTTGAGTGTTCGCTGGCTGCTGAATGTGTCTTTTTATTTAAATGAGATATTTGGTTGTCAATAATTAATCCTAAAGAGTCTTTTTGAAAAGCCTGAAAGGAATAATTCTAGCAGTTGTTCTTTTAAGGAGTTTAGCTCACAATCTGCTCCGGAAAATGTGTAGTTGATAAGTGTCGGAGGTCACAGCGGCCTGACAACAGGTGAAGCGCTAAGACAGGATGTTTTTTACAAGATTAACCATGCGAGGGTTGGAGAAGCATTAGAGGAAGGAGATGTGAGAGGCTGGGACATGACGTGTTTCCTCAAGAGATGAGGATAGAGGTAAAAGAAAAAAAAACCACACACATAACAAATAAAACACATGATAATAGTGGTAGTAAAGCTTTTAGACCATCCATGTTTTTATATAGATTAAATTAAATAAAGAAGATAAATACTTACATTCCCCCCAGCTTCCCAGTGAGAGAACTGTGTCCCAAATCATGAAGTTACCCAGAAAGATGTGCTCTGACTGAAGTTTCATGACTACATCTTTAAGTTTAGTGGGTTGGTAGCAAAGCATGTTCAGCATACAGAGTACGTCAGAGTACAACAGCTTGTATTTCTTTTTTTTAAGCTGCCTGAGCCTCACATGCACACTGTGACTTACATTCAAACCTGGGGAGCCTGGAGCTCCGCTGCTCTCCTGTTGCTTCACTGGAGCCGAGAATGTCAGCGGTTGCTGTGAAATAAATGAATGTTCTCAGATCCCCATGTGCTTTAGATTCTCTCAGAAGCTGCAATGGAGGCTGATCCTGTTAGTTGAGTTAAAGGGTGAAACCCCACAGAAAATATGCTGCTGCTTGAATGTTTCGAAGTGACTTAACGCCATCCTGTGGTTCAGGTGAAAGACAAAAGGCGGTCGCCCCCCTCTAGCAGATCCCCCTCCGCCCAACAACGCAACCCTCACCACAGCGGCTCCGCAGACGAACAGGAGAGCCCAGAGAGAGTGGTGAGACACACACACAAAAACCTACATGAGTTAAAACACTACTACTACACACACGCACACACAAGGGAGTCCATTTACACATGCATGCATCTGAAGTGATGTTAGTGTGCCCATAAAGGTGTGTAGAAATACATCTAAGGAAGAAGAAGTAATACAATTTAATTTGAGGTCAAGCGGTGCTGAAGGATTTTCAAGTCTTGTAGTTAACTGGAAGAATTACTTGGTTGTGTGTTGGTTCAACATGCAGTACTATGCAGGCACGCCTGAAAGAACAGTGTGGTCAAAAAAACTGTTGTCCCTTTAAATAAATATTTTTTCATTTTGGGAAATATGCTTATTAGACTTAAGCCCAATGCGCACCACGTTTTTCGTATGCGTTTTGTTAATCCGTCAAATGATAAAAATCGGTACACACACAGAGTCTAATGTGTTTTATTATTCTCTTTGTTGCTCAAATTCGCAATACAATGGATAGCACTACCCCCTAATGAATGGCATTAGCGAGAAGCTATCATTTAGCTGCCTATCTCTGCTTTTCTAATCTTTAGCACATTTTTAGCATGTTTTGAGACTGATTCCAAGTTGTTCTGTAGTCACCTCTCACAATCTCTCTTTAAATTCTGCATGCTTGCATTCTTTTTTTTCTTTATCAAGAAAGTGCTTTGTGCTGGCTGAGGGACAAAGTGAATAAGTCTATCTGATGCCATTTTGGATGATGATGTTTGCATGACAGTGGATCTTAGTCAAACAACCCTCTTTTGGCCGGTTAGCTTAGTTTAGCTTAGCTTAGCTTCTTGGCAAGCTCAGCAATACGGCCTGGGTCTCCAGCAGTGTGGTTTTAGTCCTGGAAAAGCTCTGCTCCTTACCAGAGGAGGAGCCACTGCTGCCGGGTGTGAACCTCTCCATCTCCCACTAGAGCTCCGACTGCAAGTCCAGAAGGCAGCACAGTCAGATCTGGATATGTCCGAGTCAGGCTGGTTTCTGCCGGAGGGCCCACTGGAGTCTGAGATGAAAGAGTTTCTGCATGAACCTGCATTGTGACTCACATGGTGACCCCAGCAGCCACCAGGCAGGCCCATACAAACCAGATCACAATAGTCCAGGCCCTGATCTGCTGAGGTCATTGTCCAGCACATAAACAACCTTTCATTTCTCCCAGCTCAGCATAGATGCCAGTCGCGACCCTTTCATTGCCCGGCGTTGACCGCCAGCAGCTGGATGCAAAGTCGACAACAAAAAGCCTCTGAATGTGGCAGATCTGAAACTAGCAGCAGGTGTCGGTGTAAACACTAGTAGGGAAAAAAGTAGCATGTTAGAGCTATAAGAGTTTTTTGTTGAAGCAAAGTTGTTGTCCAACAGAAACGCCAGTTAAACTAATAGGCATTTCAAAACAACAGAGACTGAGGGTTCAAGGGAAAATAACATTTTTAAACATTAATATAATTCCTGTTGACATAATGCATCATTATGTGACACTATCCATTATAAGGTTGCATGAATGTAGGAATGCCTGAACTTTTTCTGTTCAATACAACAATATATTTTATTTAAAATTAATGGTTTTACTTAGATCTCTGAATATTTGCTTCACTTGCCTTTCAAATGTAACACCTTGCTGTAAAATGTCTTTTAAATTAAATAAAGAATAACAAACTCGCAGACTGGAGTTCAAAGTGCATTACAAAATAAAAACCACAGTTCAAATATTACAATTTTAATATCACCAAAAAGGAAATACCTAAAATAAGAAGTTTTAACTTTTAAATTAAAGGAGAAAAAAAATCATAACCACTTTCACCATCATCATTTTAATAATTGTAATCCTTTAAAGATTGCCAGGTAATGTATATATTAAAGATATAAAGGTGGAGTTATAATAGGAGAGTCAAGGTCAAAGCAATAAACCCAAATTATTATTGGTGATGACATTTAAACAACGCCTTTTCAACCATAGTTTGGTTGTTTCTGTGTTGTTCTTTTGGCCTCTTGACATCCAGCCACACTGCAAATCATCTCATCCCTGTCTGCTTTGTCTGCAGGTGCAGAAGGAGAAGCTCCATGCAGAGCTGAAGCAGGTGTTGAGTCAGAAGAGAAGTCATCTGAGAGAGTCGACCTGCCAACTGGCCCAACCAGAGATGGACTCAGAGCCCACGGACGAGCAGACAGTAAGCAGCAGTCTGATAAACACTGTTCATGTAAAGGATTGATAACTTTAGTCTGTATCAGTAGTTGATCAGCAACTGGAGATCAAAGTTTAAACTACCGTTACTAATTTTAAAGGAGATGGAAGGGTGATGCACACAAAGTCACTCCACTGGTTGATAAAGTTTTTCCTTTTATGGTTCCAGTTGTTTCCTTCGCTCAGTCACTGGAAAAGTTAATGTAATCCAAGAATAGAGGGACCTTTCCTCCTTGACAACTTAATGGATCAAATGGATTCAGAAGTAAAGTGTGAAGTGACAAATAACTCTACAGTCAATTCTGCCCTCAGTCAAGCAAGCGGAACAAGATATAAAACATGTGGATCTAAATGATTTATTTAAAAGAAAACATTCAAATACAATACCGAAGAACATGTAGTTTATTTTGATTTGTTGATATTTTTATGGACTTGAGCGTCCACAGAATTGCATGTTTTACATTTTTCACTTCTAATTCAGACAAATAATCAAAATCTTGATTGTTCCTGCTGATTTGGATCAGACCAAGTTGTCCAGTTACTCTAGTCCTTGGTTGATAAAACCCTTAAATTGAATACATAATAAATTTGTTCTGGTTATCCTGGTCAGTTGATGACATGTCATTCTGCAGCCTGCACTCTGCAACATGTGGAAGTCAGTATGAATCTAAAGTATTACTGAAACAACTGGTTCAGTCCGAGATCAGTATAACCACAGATTGATAAAGAAACACCAAAACAAAACGAAATAAAATGTTTATCTTGGGCCTGGTTTTGTTAAAAATTGAGCTATTGAAAGTTGTGTGTATGTGTGTCTGTTAGTGCGTGGAGGAAGCCTCCCAATCAGTGGAAATCGTGGTGGAGACGGAGGCGGAGGCCGGAGCCAGCGGTTACAGTGTGACTGGTGGAGGACAGCGAGGGATCTTTGTGAAAGACGTCCTCAGAGACTCACCAGCCGCCAAGCATCTCAGTCTACAGGAAGGTAATTTAAGTCACATTTGATTTAATGAGGCAGCACTTATAGAAGACATACTCTGTGCTTTGAAATGAAAACATGTACACTGACAGGAGCTTTGGCGAGTGTGTGTCCTCGGCTTTCAAACCAAAACTGATCATCAATATAGTAATCTTGGATATTAAGAATTAAATATTTTGGAATAATATTCATTAAGGGTGTGACAAACAGCAGCCAGTCTGTCTGTTGAAACCGTCTACACTGTGAATAACATTGTTGATACAGCTTAAGAATTGTATTAATAATAATGAGAATGAATGTTTGTATGTGTGATTGTAGTCTCAAGTTGTGACGACCAGAAGTATTAAAATGACAATTTTGCAATTTTATCTGTTAAATTTGATTCTGATTGCTTAAGTTTGGTGGCCATCTGGGTTCCATGTCAATTTCTGCTTCAGTTATTCCCACTGTAGTTCATCCCACTGTCAGATTTTTCCGTTCAATTTGGCCACTTTGTTTTATTTTTATAAAGTAACACCAGAAGTATTATTATATTATCGTTGTGACCACTGGGGGCAGTAAAATCCAAAACATGTGCATAGAATCATTTAAACAGTCCGCTAGCATGATCTCCAGAGGAAAAAGATGTCATTAAAACAACCTTTAAGATCTTTTTTTTAATTTACCAATAATGATGTTACTGTTGTTATTTGCTATAATCGCACAATAAGGTCTTGTTTTAAATATAACCTGTGTGCTAGCAACACATATATGCAGTGTTGCAGTTTCTCATTGTGACCACCTGGGGGCAGTGAAATTACAGCTCTGGGCACACAGACAACAGCTAGTTAGTGTGTTTGGTGTTTATGTTTTTTATTGTAGAATATGATAAAGATTAAGAGGAGAGCCAAATAGAAACGAAAAATAACTTCCACTGTGTGGGCAAAATTTCATCCACAGGCGGTCTTCCTCAGGTCCAAGGTAATACACCTGAATTTAACTGACAATGACTAAATATCACAACATTATCTACTACAGTGGTTCTCAACCTTTTTTCAGTGAAATATTTTTTCAGCCCTGTACCCCCTAACCAGCGCAAAGCATTTTTGGTTGAAAAAAAGATGTAATGCACAGCGCTGTGCCATCAGTATCTGATTTATTAAACTGTCAACACTGATGATTGAACATTGAACATTGTTGCATTGAACTGAGTGCTTTTGCATTTACATTTTAGTGAGAAACTTGTGCTTGTGCTTCACTGAGAATCTTTGTCAGTCTTGGTGGCAGGGAGGCAACTGCTGTGATCAAGCTCTTCTCCAGGCACAGTCTGTTTCTCTGCTTTGTTTTGATCACAGTCATTGCAGAGAAGGAGGCCTCACATAAATATGTGGAGGCAAAGGGTAGTAGCTGCTCCAAAGCTTTCTGTCCCAGGTCAGGGTGCTCCTGCTTCACACACACCCAAAACTGTGTGAGTGTGGATGTGGCAAACTTCATCTGGAGGCCACGGTCAGATGACACTTCCAGGAGTTTTTCCCTGATAAGTGAAAGGTAGCTTGCTTCCGTTTGCTTCGGACAAGAGAAATGGGTTTCTCACCCAATCCAGCTGTGCAGATTTCTCCTCTATGTCAGGAAAGTAGGAATGAAAATCTTGAATCAAGTTGGTCAAATGTCCCACTATGACCGACTTGACTGGAGCTCTGTCCACATCCTCACTAGAGAGACAATCCTCCACCTGAGGAAAGCAGGTGAAATCCCCCTGTGCAGAGGCCCTTCTCCACAGCTCTGCTTTCTTCAGGGAGCCACCCACCTTGTCATACAGGTTTAAGACGCTGGTGTCCTTTCCCTGCAGAGACATATTCAGTTCGTTCAGTTTGCTGAATATATCTGCCAGATAGCAGTGTCCTGGAACAAGGTGGCATGGGGAGATCTGTGCTCTATCAGAAAGGTTGAGTCTTCTCAGCGCACTTCTGTGTGCAGCAGCAGTTGTGTTCAGCTCCCATGTTTTCACAGAGGCGGCGAAACAGGCCACGTGCGTTACGTGGCCTTGACTTTATGAAGTTGATCACTTTGATGCTGTCGTTCAAAACGTCATGTAACACAGGGCTCATTTTCTTGGACGCCAATGCTTCCCTGTGTATGACACAGTGAGTCCACTTCACGTCGGGGTTCTCTTTTTTAATGCGTTATGAGTCCTCGCGCGCTGCCCGTCATCGATGCTGCAGGATTTCCAGCTCATGCTGTTTTCACAGAAGATGACTTGCATGTTTTGTGTTGAGATGCCGCTGAAGATGTGCTGGCTTCATGCTACTGTTGGCTAATCTCTCGCCACAGAAGAAACACAAAGCCTTGGGTGGATGGCAACTCGTGGACGTAAATCCCATTAAAACATATTCTTCTGAATATTGACGGAATTTTTCTGGCTCTGGTTTGGCCTTCTTCGGCACTTGTCCCTCCATGTTTTCAGCAGCATTGCTGCTACGCTTCAACCACGACTCCATTGTTTAAGTTTTGAAGGCGGCAGTGATTGACAGGTGATGGCAGGTGGCGTGTGCCAGGTTGGGTCAAACCATCCTGGTATCGGGGAGACTCTGGGTTTTTAGGATAATGAAATTGAATAGCCTACTGAATGTAACATTCAGTTTATGAACTTACACTTATATTTTATTGAATATTTATTAAATAACTATTTTTAAAGGATTTTTGAATGGATGCTAATTTTAAATATATTTTAAAAAAATCTCACGTACCCCCTGGACTGCCTTCGCGTACCCCCATTTGAGAACCACTGATCTACTAAGTAGCCTGAATGAGTCATTTAATATTGGACCTTTAATTTAAAAATGTCAGCTTTTCCTCATATTTACTCATATTCTTATTTAAATAAGAAAGGCAACACATATGCCATTACCTTATTTGTATACATTTCTAAAGGATTATATGAGGTGTGCCCCATCGTTTTTTCGTTTTTCGTGAGATATCATACGAATCGTTTTCTGAGGATATGTTGTTAAAAATGACCTAACATATTGAAAAATTACAAATACAGGTTTATGCCGTCAGTTTCAAATACATCCATTGAATGTGAAAGAAGTGGGGACCAAACAGCAGCATGCTGCTATTCAAGATTTGTCAGCAGATATTCTTGCTAAAGTAATTATTTTAATGATTGCTTTTGCCCATATTCATTACTCTTAAAGGGTGACATCAGGCTGTGTGTTCTGCTGTTCTCTCTGGTTGAAAATGTCCAGTCTGTATTACCTCAGAATACCGCCAATCCACAAAATAACGTAGTAACAAGTAGTAACAAGTAGTTGTGTAAAAAGTACAATATTTGCCTCTTAACTGTAAAAGTACAATACTTGATAAAAAGTAGTTACTTTTCCACCAAATATACATCAGATTGAGTTTAGAAAATAGATTTTTGACCCCAACCCCCAGTTTCATAAATTACTTTGACAGGTTTGAACACTGGACATACTAATTCATAATGCTCTCCGTGTGAAGGTGACCAGCTGCTGAGTGCCAAGGTCTACTTTGACAACGTGAAGTATGAAGACGCTCTCAAGATCCTTCAGTGTGCAGAGCCGTATAAGGTCAGCTTCCAGCTGAGGAGGACCATCCCTGAAGCAGAAGTCTACGTGCGGCCTCGAGTTCCAAGTGTGGAGGTCAAGGGTCCCAAAGCCAAGATGGCCAAAATGGTAATCAAATGTAATCTATATTTCTATGTGGTATGCAGTCTCTCAACTGAATTGTGTTGTTTAAGATAAAGGTCATAAGTCTGAAATACTTTCACAGGGTTTTGTTGCAACTTGCAAACTAAATTACTAAATCCAAATGCTTATAATTAATGTAAACATTAAGTCCAACAGTTTAGAGCCTCAAATTGAATTTAAAACATATTCATGGTTTCCAAACACTTTCAATTGTTCAATTGATCAAGCTTCATAAAGACAGCAGCTCAACAGATAGTACCAAATCAATTTTCAGGCCTTTGACTAACCCTCTTGTCATTCATGTGTTTTTCAGAGTGTGAAGGGCAGCAAACCGTTCAAGGCCAAGAAGAAGAGAGGTGGTCGTTTTGGTCTGAAGAGGCTGAAGGAGAAGCGCAGAGAGGAGCTGGTGATAGAGGGAACACCCCCAAGGCCGGAGATGAGTGACGTAGACGTGGAGTTCTCGCTCCCAAAATTCAAACAGAGGAAGAGCGCAAAGGATGAAGCAGAAGAAGCAGGAGGAGCAGCCGCCGTGGAGAAGGCAAAGAGGAGGATCAGGTTGGCCTTTTTTTGTGTCCTTTCTTTGTTTACTTTTCATGTTGAAATGGTCACAATTACCTGCTGTGCTGACTGAGCAACATGTGAAGAGGTATGTCGAGGAACATTATGAGGGTAAAGAACACTGTATTACACTACTATTACTGACTGCATTTAAAAGACATTACCTGAGACGTTTTTTTTTTTGATTAAGGATTCTTTACAAGGAATTTAAGAATAATTGATGTATCTTTTTGGCGACGTCATAATGTTTTTTTTTCATCTCTTCCTCCTTTTTTACATGGTTCTCTCAGGTTTCCTCACATGAAAACAAAGGGTTGTGCTGGAGAAGACACAGGAGGAAAAGTGGAAACGGGACGACTCGAGGGACAGGTGAATATCTCTGCACCTGAGATAACTGGAGCTAAAGTAAAAACCAAAGGAAAAGGACACAAGTTTGGAATCACATTTCCTAAGACAAAACACACAAAGTCAGGCTCAGTGTTGGAAACTGGATCTGTGGAGCTGAAGCCTCCGGGTGTGAACATCCAGCAACCATCATTGGAGTTCAGTTTGTGTGGTGATAAAAACACGGACATGGAGAAGGCAGGGGTTAAGATTAATGCTCCTGATGTGGAGTTTGCACTCCCTTCAGGAAAAGCTGAGGCATCTTTGCCCGCTGTGAAGGGAAAGGCAGAAATCAAAGCTCCTAAAATCAACATCAAAGGAGGAGCTGATGCAGAGGCAGCTGTGGGAAAAGTGGATGTAGACGTAGGCAAAGGAGATGCAAAGTTAAGAATGCCGAAGTTGAAATTGCCCAAAGTTAGACTCTCACGTCATTCGGATGAGATAGATGGTGGCATCAAGGTTAAAACCAAAGGAATGAAATTGCCTCACGCTGACATAACGCCTCCAAAAGTAGAAATCAAAGGAGGTTGTGAGATTGATCTCCCTGAGGCAAATATCACCAAACAGAAGAAGGAAGTCGATCTCTCAGGAAAAGCTGCATCTATTCAAATGCCTTCTATTGATATTTCTATACCAAAAGTGACCGGAAAGTCTGACGTGGAAGCTGCACACCCAGAGTTTGAAGGAGCTGGGAAGACAGCAATCAACATGTCTGCCTTTGCCATCTCTGTGCCTGATGTTGATTTGGAATTGGACACCAGACGCCGAATTCCTGATGAGGTTGAGGGCACTTTCAAAGGGCCCAAAATCTCTATGCCAAAGGTTGATATCTCATTGCCAAATATTGGATCATCCAAAGGTGATATTGAAGGTCCAGAAGGTGGAGGGAAATTAAATCTACCTTCTGTAGACGTCTCTCTCCCAAAGGTGAAAACAGAGGGTGGAGATGTGGATATGGATTATTATGTTGGTGGAGATGGGAAGTTCCAATTGCCTGAGTTTGACATATCTCTTCCAAAGATTAAGTCACCAGAAGGAGAAGTAAATATGAAAGGAGAAGGTTTCAAGTTACCCAAAGTAGACCTGACTCTTCCCAAAGGCAAAGCAGGAACAACTGATATTGGAGGAGGAGGAAAATTTCAGTTACCATCGTTTGACATCTCTCTCCCTAAAATGAAGACAGGTGAGATGGAGGTTGACATCAAAAGCCCTGAAGTGAAAGGGGGTCAATTTGAAATGCCCACACTTGACATTTCTCTGCCCAAAGGCAAAATGCAAGGACACATTGAATTAGAAGGGACTGCAGGGAAAGGAGGAAAATTCAAAATGCCTACCTTTGATGTTTCTCTACCGAAGCTGAAACAACCAGAGGGACACATGAACATAGAGTCACCAGAGCTTGAGGGTGGGGGTAAGATTCAGATGCCTTCTTTTGATATATCAATGCCCAAAGGAAAGATGGAGAGTGACATTGAAAAAGATGCATCTGTAAAAGGAGGGAAGCTCAAAATGCCCTCACTTGACGTCAAACTCCCTAAAATGGGGACATCTGAGATTAAGGTTGATTTACAAGGACATGAGATAAAAGGAGGGAAAATTGAGGTGCCATCAGTAGACATTTCTCTACCAAAAGGTAAATCCAAGGGTGAGGTTGACTTTGAGGGACAAGGTGGCAAGTTTAAAATGCCATCATATAATATAACTCTTCCAAAAATGAAGTTGCCTGAGGGAGAGGTTGTTTTGGAGGGACCTAAAAACAAAGGTGGGAAGATCAGGATGCCTAATGTCGATATCTCTGCTCTCCAAGGAAACATAGAGGGAGATTTGAACATTGATGGCAGTGAATTGAAAGAAGGCAAATTCAAAATGCCCTCTTTAGACATTTCTCTCCCAAAAATGAAGCTACCTGAAGGAGATGTGAAGCTAGAATACCCCGAACTTCCAAATGTTGACATTTCACTCCCCAAGGCAAACATAGAGGGCAACATGGAGCTTGAGGGCAGTGGTGGTAGCGGTGCCAGGTTCAAGATGCCAACTTTTGACATCTCACTTCCAAAGATGAAAACCAAGGAGGGAGAGCTGGATATTGAAGGACCTGAAGCCAAAGGTGGAGCAAAGATCAACATGCCGTCAGTCGACATCTCTCTTCCTGCTATGAAATCACCAGAGGGGGAGGTAAAGATTGAAGGTCCTGGAGCCAAAGGTGGAAAGTTTCAGATGCCTTCTTTTGATGTGTCACGACCAAAGATCAAATCAATGGGGGGTGACATTGATGTTGAAGCTGAACTGCCTACAGTTGACATCTCTCTTCCAAAAGGAAAAGGAGAGGGTAAGATAGATATTGAGGGACCCACAGGAAAGGGAGGCAAGTTTAAGATGCCTACATTTGATGTATCGCTACCAAAGATGAAGATGCCAGAAGGAAATATTGGCCTTGAGGGCCCCTCAATTGATATCTCTCTTCCAAAGGGGAAAGTAGAGGGTGACTTAGAAACTAAAGGTAAAGGAGGGCATTTTCATATGCCTTCAATTGATGTTTCTCTCCCTAAAATGAAATCAAAGCGAGGTGACATCAACATCAAGGGACCACAAATCAAAGGTGGGGAAATTAAAATGCCGACTATTGACATCTCAACCCCACAAGGGTCATTAGAGGGTGAGATCAATGTCGAAGGTGAAGGAAAAGGAGACAAATTCAACCTGCCGTCTGTAGACATCGCCCTCCCTGCAGCAAAATTCCCTGAAGGAGATGTACATTTTCAAGGGCCGAAAGTTAAAGGTTTGAAATTTGAAATGCCGAAAATTGACCTCTCGCTTCCTAAAGGAAAAGCACAGGGAGACATTAATATTGACATTTACACTGGAAAAGATGGGAATATTGAAATACAATCCTATGATATTGGACTTCCTAAAGGAAAAGTCAAAGGTCCTGAATTTAAGGGAGGAAAAATCAACATGCCAGACATTGACCTGTCACTCCCCAAAGGAAAAGCTGACCTCAGTATTGAGGGTCCTGAGGTAAAAGGTGTCAAATTCAGAATAGCGGGAGATGCTGACATTGACAGATGTGGGGGTAAGGGAGGCAAGTTTCACATGCCCTCAGTTGATATCTCTCTTCCTAAAATTAAAGCAAAGGGATTTGATGTTGATATTCAAGGACCTGAAGTCAAAGGTGACATGTCACTCCCAAAAATCACATCTCCAGAAGTAGATATTAACCTTCAAGGTCCTGATGTTAAAGGAGGAAAGTTTAATTTGCCAACTGTTGACATTCCACTCCCCAAAGGAAAAGTTGAGGGTGACCTTGATGTTGAATGTCCTGAAGTGAAGGGGAGCAAATTTAAAATGCCAAAGTTTGATGTGTCTTCACCAAACGTGAGTCTTCCAGAGGGTGATGTAAAAATAAAGGGCCCTGATATCAAGGGAGGAAAATTCAACATGCCAGACATTGACCTTTCACTCCCTAAAGGAAAGGCTGACGCTGACCTCAGTATTAAGGGTCCTGAAGTAAAAGGAGGAAGATTTAAAATGCCCAAATTTGACGTTTCACTTCCAAAGATGAACCTGCCAGAGGGCAATGTGGAAATGCCAACAATTGATATTTCACTCCCCAAAGGAAAAGTAAAGGGAGATATTGACATTAAGGGACAAGTGAGTAAAGGAGGCAAGTTTCATATGCCTTCGGTTGATAGCTCTCTTCCTAAAATAACAGCCAAAGGAGTTGATGTTGATGTTGAAGGACCTGGACTTAAAGGGGACATTTCACTCCCAGAAGGAAAAGTTGAGGGTGACCTCAATATTGAGGGTCCTGAGTTGAAGGGGGGTAAATATAAAATGCCCAAATTTGATGTCGCATTGCCAGATGTGAGTCTCCCAGAGGCTGATGTAAAACTTAAAAGTCCAGACATAAAGGGAGGGAAGATTGAGATGCCAGACATTGATATTTCAATCCCCAAAGGAAAAGCAGGAGGAAAAATTGAAGGACATGCTGGCAAAGGAAGCAAGTTTCACATGCCCTCTGTTGATATCTCAATTCCTAAAATCAAAGCAAAGGGAGTTGATGTTGATATTCGAGGACCTAAAATTCAAAATGGAGGAAAGGTCCGTTGACATTTCACTTCCCAAAGCATCAAAGGTGACATGTCACTTCCTAAAATCACATCTCCAGAAGTAGATATCAGCCCTGAAGGTCCTGATGTTAAAGGAGGAAAGTTTAACTTGCCGACTGTTAACATTTCACTCCCCAAAGGAAAAGTTGAGGGCGACCTCGATGTTGAATGTCCTGAGGTGAAGGGGAGCAAATTTAAAATGCCAAAATTTGATGTGTCTTTACCAAAAGTGAGTCACCCAGAAGGTGATGTCCATGCAAAAGGCATAGACATCAAGGGAGGAAAATTCAACATGCCAGACATTGACCTTTCACTCCCTAAAGGAAAGGCTGACGCTGACCTCAGTATTAAGGGTCCTGAAGTAAAAGGAGGAAGATTTAAAATGCCCAAATTTGACGTTTCACTTCCAAAGATGAACCTGCCAGAGGGCAATGTGGAAATGCCAACAGTTGATATTTCACTCCCTAAAGGAAAAGTAAAGGGAGATATTGACATTGAGGGACAAGTGAGTAAAGGAGGCAAGTTTCATATGCCTTCGGTTGATAGCTCTCTTCCTAAAATAACAGCCAAAGGAGTTGACGTTGATGTTGAAGGACCTGAACTTAAAGGGGACATTTCACTCTCAGGAGGAAAAGTTGAGGGTGACCTCGATATTGAGGGTCCTGAGTTGAAGGGGGGTAAATATAAAATGCCCAAATTTGATATTGCATTGCCAGATGTGAGTCTCCCAGAGGGTGATGTAAAACTTAAAGGTCCAGACATAAAGGGAGGGAAGATTGAGATGCCAGACATTGATATTTCAATCCCCAAAGGAAAAGCAGGAGGAAAAATTGGTATTGAAGGGCATGCCGGAAAAGGAGGCAAGTTCCATATGCCCTCTGTTGATATTTCTCTTCCTAAAATGAAAGCAAAAGGACTTGATGTGAATATCGAAGGTCCTGAACTAAAGGGAGGAAAAATCAACATGCCAGACATTGATCTTGCATTCCCCAAAGGAAATGCTGACCTCATTATTGAGGGTCCTGAGTTAAAAGGAAGCCAATTCAAAATGCCAAAATTAGACGTTTCACTTCCAAAGATGAACCTGCCAGAAGGCAATGTCAAAGTGGAAGGACCAGAGATGAAAGGAGGAGAGATTGCATTGCCAGCTGTCGACATTTCAGTTCCAGTGGGGAAAGTGGAGGGGGATATCAATATTGAAGGAACATCTGGAAAGGGAAGGTTTGAAGTGCCAAAAGTTGACCTATCTGGTAAAAAAGGTGGTGGGCTCCAAATGCCAAGTCTTGACATTAATCTCCCCAAATTCGATCTTGACCTCAGCCTTCACTCTGGCCTGAAAGACAAAAGTCTTAAAGTAGACACCAGTGGACCTGAAGCATCAGGAGATTTGAAGATTTCTGGTCTCAAAAGAGATATTAATCCAGCCGATTTGAAAGTTAAAGGTGCAGGCATTGAGACAGGTGGTGTAGATGGTCCAGATGCATCCCTCAAACTTCCTTCTGTCAAACTACCGACAGTCGACATCTCAGCTCCAAGGGTGGATCTAGACTTTGGCCTCACCAAACCTAAAGCTGACGATGTGGAAGTGGAGCTTCTCAAAGCAGAGGGAGGCAGGCCTTCTTCCGGGGGCAGCTTTGATATACCTGATGTCTCCCTCAAAGTCCCAAGTTTCTCTCTTCCTAGGTTTGGTGGAAAGTCCAAGAGTGGGGATTTGGCAGTATCTGGTCCCAAGGGAGACATTTCCCTCTGCCCACCACATGCAGCAGGAGAGATTAGGGCACCATCAGTAGAGTTTGATGGGGATGTAAAAGTCAAGGTGAAAAAGTCTAAAATAAAAATGCCCTCATTTGGTGTATTTAAAAAGCATACAGATGTATCTGTGTCTTGTCCTGATGTGGATGTCAAAGCAAAAAAGGGGGGAATTGGCATTTCTAAACCACTAATCAGTGTTGAGAGCCCAGACGAAAAATCTAAATACAAAGTAAAATTCCCCAAGTTTAAAATATCCTCACCAAAAGGTCAACTCCCAGAGGGAGAGGTTGATGCTAAACTGGAGGCCGATGTCAAAGGGAAGGGTGGCTTTCATGCACCTGATGTCTCTGTAAAACTACCAAAGTTCTCCATGCCAGGATTTGGCTCTAAAGAAAAAGATTTAAGGAAGCCAAGTGGTTACGTTGAGTCTAAGACCAAGGTTAAGATGCCCTCTATTGAACTGTCACTACCAGCTGCTAAAACACCAGAGACTGAGGTTCTTCTCCCCAAAGCAGAGGTTGACGTCTCAGAGGCTGATATCAGAAGTTATGAGGGAAATCTAATGATTCCCGGAATGCCAACAATTGACATTTCCATTCCCAAAATGGACCTGGATGTGTCCCTGCCAAGAGTAAAGCATGAGTCAAAAGTTGATGGACTAGGAGGAAAATTCAAGATGCCAGACATCAAGATGCCTGAAATTGACTTGTCCCTTCCTAAAGGAAAAACAGGTGACATTGAAGGTCACATATTTCTGCCCAAAGGAAAGATCGAAGGTCCAGATCTTGAAATGGAGGGAGGTACCGGAGGGAAATTCAAAATGCCTCACATGAAAATGCCGAACGTCAATTTCTCTCTGCCCAAAGGAAAGATTGAAGGTCCAGATGTTAAAATGGAGGGAGGTACCGGAGGGAAATTCAAAATGCCACACATGAAAATGCCCAACATCGACATTTCTCTGCCCAAAGGAAAGATTGAAGGTCCAGATGTTGAAATGGAGGGAGGTTCTGGAGGGAAATTCAAAATGCCTCAAATGAAAATGCCAGATGTTGACATCAATCTGCCCAAAGGAAAGATTGAGGGTCCAGAGATGGAGATCAAAGGAGAAGGTGGAAAATTCAGGATGCCACATTTCTCCATGCCCTCTGTTGATATTTCACTTCCCAAAGGAAAGATCGAAGGTCCAGATGTTGAAATGGAGGGAGGCACCGGAGGGAAATTCAAAATGCCTCATATAAAAATGCCAGATGTTGACATTGATCTGCCAAAAGGAAAGATTGAGGGACCAGATGTTGAAATGGAGGGAGGCACCGGAGGGAAATTCAAAATGCCTCACATGAAAATGCCGAACGTCAATTTCTCTCTGCCCAAAGGAAAGATTGAAGGTCCAGATGTTGAAATGGAGGGAGGTACCGGAGGGAAATTCAAAATGCCACACATGAAAATGCCCAACATCGACATTTCTCTGCCCAAAGGAAAGATCGAAGGTCCAGATGTTGAAATGGAGGGAGGTTCTGGAGGGAAATTCAAAATGCCTCAAATGAAAATGCCAGATGTTGACATCAATCTGCCCAAAGGAAAGATTGAGGGTCCAGAGATGGAGATCAAAGGAGAAGGTGGAAAATTCAGGATGCCACATTTCTCCATGCCCTCTGTTGATATTTCACTTCCCAAAGGAAAGATCGAAGGTCCAGATGTTGAAATGGAGGGAGGCACCGGAGGGAAATTCAAAATGCCTCATATAAAAATGCCAGATGTTGACATTGATCTGCCTAAAGGAAAGATTGAGGGACCAGATGTTGAAATGGAGGGAGGCACCGGAGGGAAATTCAAAATGCCTCACATAAAAATGCCAGATGTTGACATTTCTCTCTGCCCAAAGGAAAGATTGAAGGTCCAGATGTTGAAATGGAGGGAGGTACCGGAGGGAAATTCAAAATGCCACACATGAAAATGCCCAACATCGACATTTCTCTGCCCAAAGGAAAGATCGAAGGTCCAGATGTTGAAATGGAGGGAGGTTCTGGAGGGAAATTCAAAATGCCTCAAATGAAAATGCCAGATGTTGACATCAATCTGCCCAAAGGAAAGATTGAGGGACCAGAGATGGAGATCAAAGGAGAAGGTGGAAAATTCAAGATGCCACATTTCTCCATGCCCTCTGTTGATATTTCACTTCCCAAAGGAAAGATCGAAGGTCCAGATGTTGAAATGGAGGGAGGCACCGGAGGGAAATTCAAAATGCCTCACATGAAAATGCCGAACATCGATTTCTCTCTGCCCAAAGGAAAGATTGAAGGTCCAGATGTTGAAATGGAGGGAGGTACCGGAGGGAAATTCAAAATGCCTCACATAAAAATGCCAGATGTTGACATTGATCTGCCTAAAGGAAAGATTGAGGGACCAGAGATGGAGATCAAAGGAGAAGGTGGAAAATTCAAATGCCACATTTCTCCATGCCCTCTGTTGATATTTCACTTCCCAAAGGAAAGATCGAAGGTCCAGATGTTGAAATGGAGGGAGGTACCGGAGGGAAATTCAAAATGCCTCATATAAAAATGCCAGATGTTGACATTGATCTGCCTAAAGGAAAGATTGAGGGACCAGATGTTGAAATGGAGGGAGGCACCGGAAAATGCCGGAGGGAAATTCAAAATGCCTCACATGAAAATGCCGAACGTCAATTTCTCTCTGCCCAAAGGAAAGATTGAAGGTCCAGATGTTGAAATGGAGGGAGGTTCTGGAGGGAAATTCAAAATGCCTCAAATGAAAATGCCAGATGTTGACATCAATCTGCCCAAAGGAAAGATTGAGGGTCCAGAGATGGAGATCAAAGGAGAAGGTGGAAAATTCAGGATGCCACATTTCACCATGCCCTCTGTTGATATTTCACTTCCCAAAGGAAAGATTGAAGGTCCAGATGTTGAAATGGAGAGAGGTTCTGGAGGGAAATTCAAAATGCCTCATATAAAAATGCCAGATGTTGACATTGATCTGCCAAAAGGAAAGATTGAGGGACCAGATGTTGAAATGGAGGGAGGCACCGGAGGGAAATTCAAAATGCCTCACATGAAAATGCCGAACGTCAATTTCTCTCTGCCCAAAGGAAAGATTGAAGGTCCAGATGTTGAAATGGAGGGAGGTACCGGAGGGAAATTCAAAATGCCACACATGAAAATGCCCAACATCGACATTTCTCTGCCCAAAGGAAAGATCGAAGGTCCAGATGTTGAAATGGAGGGAGGTTCTGGAGGGAAATTCAAAATGCCTCAAATGAAAATGCCAGATATTGACATCAATCTGCCCAAAGGAAAGATTGAGGGTCCAGAGATGGAGATCAAAGGAGAAGGTGGAAAATTCAGGATGCCACATTTCTCCATGCCCTCTGTTGATATTTCACTTCCCAAAGGAAAGATCGAAGGTCCAGATGTTGAAATGGAGGGAGGCACCGGAGGGAAATTCAAAATGCCTCACATGAAAATGCCAGATGTTGACATTGATCTGCCCAAAGGAAAGATTGAAGGTCCAGATGTTGAAATGGAGGGAGGTACCGGAGGGAAATTCAAAATGCCTCATATAAAAATGCCAATGTTGAATTTCTCTGCCCAAAGGAAAGATTGAAGGTCCAGATGTTGAAATGGAGGGAGGCACCGGAGGGAAATTCAAAATGCCTCACATGAAAATGCCCAACATCGACATTTCTCTGCCCAAAGGAAAGATTGAAGGTCCAGATGTTGAAATGGAGGGAGGTTCTGGAGGGAAATTCAAAATGCCTCATATAAAAATGCCAGATGTTGACATTGATCTGCCTAAAGGAAAGATTGAGGGACCAGATATGGAGATCAAAGGAGAAGGTGGAAAATTCAAGATGCCACATGTCACCATGCCCTCTGTTGATATTTCACTTCCCAAAGGAAAGATTGATGGTCCAGATGTTGAAATGGAGGGAGGTACCGGAGGGAAATTCAAAATGCCACACATGAAAATGCCCAACATCGACATTTCTCTGCCCAAAGGAAAGATCGAAGGTCCAGATGTTGAAATGGAGGGAGGTTCTGGAGGGAAATTCAAAATGCCTCAAATGAAAATGCCAGATGTTGACATCAATCTGCCCAAAGGAAAGATTGAGGGTCCAGAGATGGAGATCAAAGGAGAAGGTGGAAAATTCAAGATGCCACATTTCACCATGCCCTCTGTTGATATTTCACTTCCCAAAGGAAAGATCGAAGGTCCAGATGTTGAAATGGAGGGAGGCACCGGAGGGAAATTCAAAATGCCTCACATGAAAATGCCAGATGTTGACATTGATCTGCCAAAAGGAAAGATCGAAGGTCCAGATGTTGAAATGGAGGGAGGCACCAGAGGGAAATTCAAAATGCCTCACATGAAAATGCCGAACGTCAATTTCTCTCTGCCCAAAGGAAAGATTGAAGGTCCAGATGTTAAAATGGAGGGAAGTACCGGAGGGAAATTCAAAATGCCTCATATAAAAATGCCAGATGTTGACATTGATCTGCCTAAAGGAAAGATTGAGGGACCAGAGATGGAGATCAAAGGAGAAAGTGGTAAATTCAAGATGCCACATTTCTCCATGCCCTCTGTTGATATTTCACTTCCCAAAGGAAAGATCGAAGGTCCAGATGTTGAAATGGAGGGAGGCACCGGAGGGAAATTCAAAATGCCTCACATGAAAATGCCGAACATCGATTTCTCTCTGCCCAAAGGAAAGATCGAAGGTCCAGATGTTGAAATGGAGGCAGGTACAAGAGGTAAATTCAACATGCCTCATATAAAAATGCCAGATGTTGACATTGATCTGCCTAAAGGAAAGATTGAAGGTCCAGATGCTGAAATGGAGGGGGGTACTGGACGGAAATTCAAAATGCCACACATGAAAATGCCCAACATTGACATCTCTCTGCCCAAAGGAAAGATTGAGGGACCAGAGATGGAGATCCAAGGAGAAGGTGGAAAAATCAAGATGCCACATGTCACCATGCCCTCTGTTGATATTTCACTTCCCAAAGGAAAGATTGATGGTCCAGATGTTGAAATGGAGGCAGGTACCAGAGGTAAATTCAAAATGCCTCATATAAAAATGCCAGATGTTGACATCTCTCTGCCCAAAGGAAAGATTGAGGGACCAGAGATGGAGATCCAAGGAGAAGGTGGAAAATTCAAGATGCCACATTTCACCAAGCCCTCTGTTGATATTTCACTTCCCAAAGGAAAGATTGAAGGTCCAGATGTGGAAATGGAGGGAGGTTCCGGTGGGAAATTCAAAATGCCTCACATGAAAATGCCCAACGTCGACATATCTCTGCCCAAAGGAAAGATTGAAGGTCCAGATGTTGAAATGGAGGGTGGTACTGGGGGGAAATTCAAAATGCCTCACATGAAAATGCCCAACGTCAACATCTCTCTGTCTAAAGGAAAGATCGAAGGTCCAGATGTTGAAATAGAGGGAGGTACCCGAGGAAAATTTGAAATGCCTCATATGAAAATGCCAGATGTTGACATCTCTTTGCCTAAAGAGAAAATTAAAGGTCCAAAGGTGGAAATGGAGGGAGGTGCTGAAGGCAAGTTTAAAATGCCTCATTGGAAAATGCCAGATTTTGACATCTCTCTACCAAAAGGAACATCTGGCAAAATTGAAGGATCAAAGTTTGAAATTGAGGAGGGCATATCTAAAATGCCCCAGATGACAATGCCCTCAGTAGACATTTCACTGCCAAAAGGAAGACCTGAAGGTCCCAAAGTTGAAATGAAGGATGAGGGAGGAAAGTTCAAGATGCCAAAAGTGGATATATCTCTTCCTAAAGGAAAACCTTCAATAAAAGGTCCAGAGGTAGATATTAAGGCAGATGGGGGACAGTTCAAGATGCCTAATGTTGACATTTCTATCCCTAAAGGAAAAGCAAATATTGATATACCAGAAGAGAAAATGGAGTCAGAGGGAGGAACCATCAAATTGCCACATATCAAGATGCCAAAAGTCGATATTTCACTACCTAAAGGTAAAAGTAAAGATATTGAAGCACATGCTATAGAGATGGAAGTCCCAGGAGGAAAGTTCAAAGGGCCACATGTTAAACTTCCAAAGGAAAGTATATCACTGCAGAAGAGTAAATCAGGCGAAGCAGATATCAACTTACCAACCATTGAGGCAGGAGGGAAAATAAAAGTGTCACAAGTCACATCACCAGATCTGGACATCGATGTGACACTAAGTAAACCTAAACAAGACACAGAGGCACATGGGGAAGCTGATCTGCATGTTGAGGGAGAGCACAAAGCTCTAAAACTCAAGATGCCAACAATAGATATCAAAGGTCCAAAAGGAGACCTGGAGCTTGATATAGGACTTTATAGAGGAGAGGGCAAGAAGGACAGGAAAAAAGTTGAACTACCTGACTTGGATCTCAACACAGCGGGAACCAGCAGCAAAGTAAAGGGGCAAAAAGTCAAAGGAACAAAATTCAGGATTGGAATGCCAAAAAAGAAAACTGGCAGAGATGTAACAGCAGAAGTAAAAATTTGCAAAAACTGTGGTGCTGAGGAGTTAGGTGGTCAGGCCAAACACAGATGCAAGGGTAAAGAAAGATTCGAATATGAAGCTAAAGTTGAAACCCACCACGGACATAAAGAGAACAAAGATCGTATTAACATACCAGTGCCAGAGGTTACATTACCAAGTGTTAGTCTGAAAACTAAACAAGGTTCAACTGACTTAGGGACAGAAGGAGAGTGTGGCCTATTGTCATCCAAAGCAGACATCAAAGTTCCCAGGATTCCAGACATAGAGTTTGATATTGGTACATCACAAGATGAAGATGAGGACAAAACAGAAAAGGGCAAGAAAATCAAAATCCCTAAGTTTGGCGTCCCATTACCCTCCATCTCCTCTCCTGAGGCAAGAATGAATATCTATGGGCAAGAAATCAAGTATGAAGGCCCGAAAATCCCCAAAGTAAAGAAAGCTGTCTTTGTCTTAGTAAATCCTTCACAAGCAGATGGGCCCGCTGCATGCAAAGACCTCCTAGAAGAGGAGAAACTCTCTGAGGCTGAAAAAGAGGACGTCAAAGTGAAGCCAAGTTTTGAGAGGTCCACGGATAAATCAGCTGCCGTATCATTTTCTCCTGGCAAATCAGGGTCGTTTGATGTTAGTCTAAAGGGCGAAGGTTCAAGTTCAAGTCTCAACGGTGAAAAAGATGCAAGTCCTCACAAGGGCTCCAAGGGCAGTAAAGGGACAGTCAGTGGCAAAATCAAACTTCCAAAGGTCGAGTTAACCTCTCCCTATGGTAAGATGGCTGCGGAGGGGGAGGACACGGAAATGAGTGTGAAACTGGAAAAGGATTCATCGCCAGGACAAGTGGAAGACACTAAAGGGCTTAAAGTAATATCAGGCAAGATGGCCTTTGGTTTTAGTGAGGAGCTCTCAAAGGATGTGGTGTCATCTCATGCCAGAACAGAGATGCTGGACAGGGACAGCTCAGAGTCCCCGGCTAGTTCTACCATGGAGTTCAGTTCAGCAAAGGTCAAGGCTTGGAGTGAGGTCGAGAGCCAAAGCAGGGAGTCTGAAGAAAGAGAGTCTTCCCCCTGGTTCAAGATCCCTAAGTTCACCATGAAGCCACACTCCACAGGTAAGAATAACTTCAAACTGAAATGACAAGACATTTTAAATATTTGACATGGACTTTTAACAATATTCTTGAGACTCGATTACTTGCTTACAAAGAATATACTCAAGCCATAAACTAAATGATGTGTAGGACTCATATTAAAGACTGAAAGTCTGTATATCCAAGCCTTTGCTGCATTGATTTCGGCCTCTCTTTTTTATCTTATTTGTCTATTTCTCTGAACTTTAAAGAGCAATATTTAACCAGGGACAGTGAATAATTGCAGTTATCTTCCAGGATTAATAATAATTGTAATTATTATGTATGAGCTTTGTATGTGTGTTTTATAGTTGATACTTGCGTCATTATTTCACCACATTATCATATAATTTAATACAGCATGCACTGCATTTTGCATCATACATCCGATGATGTAATGTATATTTGTTGTATTGCCTGTGTTGCGTTTTGCTTGTTTATTCTATAAATTATTAATATATATTCTTCTGTTTTGTCTCTGCTACATAAGACTAAGTTTCTTTTCCCTCTTGATTTCTTCACCTATCCCCCCTCTTCTCCTTTTCTTTTTCTTCTACTCTGCTTGTTTGCCTTTCCTCCGCCTCAAGGCTTCCTCCAAATAGCCCAAGAGGGTTCTCCTCAGGCCCAGCGGAGGGGGAGATGGGAGGTGAGGCCGACGTCTTAGGGTCTTTCTGCCTCCACACCTCAGGGCTCGACTTATCCACCCAGGAAATGTCTGAAGAGCACCAAGTCTCCTCCGCCGAGGAGGGAACTCTTACCATGGTAACCAAGACCACCAGAATCACTCGACACACGGTTACCACCGAAACGCGAGCAGGTGAATCTTCTGCAACCACAACAACAACTCACCAGGTGTCGGATTTCAAGTTCTGAGGATGCTGTAATATCATAAAAGTCTTTTGATTTTTTTTGTTTTTCTTTGGTAAGGTTGCAGTGTTCTTGTATGCTTAGCCTGCAACGTAGCAAACCTTCATTAAGTAAAAGTCTTTATTTTATATTTTAATAGGTGAGGTATGAATGTGATGAAAAACAATGAAATTTCATCAATCAGCAGTATTGTCATTATTAAAGCAACAGAGTAATATATGCTTCCTTTTTGCATTTTAAATGTGATATTTTTTGTAACAGATTTTGAGTTTAGTCGTTATTATTTATCAGACTTTGTTTGGTTTAAAAGTTTTCACTCTGAATGTAAAACATGTCACATTGCTTTATTATTTATTGTTGTTTGTGTGTTCAAAATGCGCTGCAATGAGTCATTTACTCACATCAGCATCATGGATTTGACCACGATTAGTTTAAAATAATTCATTATGAACCACTACAGTACAGGCCAGAGTAATATTATTGTAAATACAACATTATCATGCTTTTATTAAGCAGTATCCCTTTGATCGGAAATGTAACTATTTTCATATTCAACAAGTAGAAATTATATTTTTGGTCTGATTCTGATCCTATTTTTTTTGTCTTGGAGAAAAAGTGTGAGCTTTTTGAGATTATAGGCTATTCTCCTTTGCTGCCATAGTTTTATATTTTAAGCATTTTGCTGGTGCTGTTACCCAGAGATAGTCACAGTGAGTGTGGGCAGGACACACTGGACTCTTTTTCTGCTGTGGGGATCAAATCTGTGACTTTCAGGTTACAGGTTGCTCTCGATCATTTACTGTAGGCCACTTGCTGCTAGTCTTTTTTATATTGATGTTTTTACTGTACTACAGAAAAAGAAGCCACTAGATTTTATGATAGAGGCTTTAAGCTCCAAGGTACACCTTTTGACTGAGGCGGATTTTTTTAAACTCAGCTGTAAACTATGTTGAGTTTCAAACATTGACAGCGAGCTTGGACGATATTTGGGGATTTAGTGCTGTTGGGGAATTTAACAAAAAAAATGACCGTACCAAACAGCGTTTCTTCTTTTTAAAGTAAGTTGTTTTGAAACTACTGATTGTATACACCACTCATAGCTATTTAATTACAAGACATCCCTTTCACAGGATACAACCATCTGATGGTTCAAAATAAAGATCTACCTTTCAAGTGGATGTAAAGCATTAAATAATCAACACCTAACTTGGTTTACTTTACTTGGTTGGTAGATGGATAGGACTCTTGGGATAAAATGCATGAAGAAATCCTGACAAATCCCCTCCAACACTTTTTTTCTTTAAAAACTTTTAACACCATGCCTGTATTTTGGATGACAAACAGATAATAGTTTTTTTAAAAGCCAGGGTAGACAGTAGTGACATGCCAAGGTGACACACACCGAGTAGTATCTACGTGTATTGAGATTTTTACCTTTCTGGTTTAATCATGTCTTCAAATTTCTTTTAGATTATTAGGGTTTCAGTGCCAAGTTTTTTTGTCAAAGCATTGGAGAGAATGTTTTGAAGATGTTACATCAATAAAATGATATTCACACAAAAGATTGTTTCCTGATGTTTAAAAGTGGACTCACTGGTGTTTAATGAGGCTCTCATTCAGCCTAAATTATTCATTAATCCATCTGTTATCTACAAAGCCACTTATCCTTCGCATGGTGACAGAGGGCTCAAGGTTGTGGCAACTCATACTGGGGGAAAGGCAAAGATCTATAATCACTTCAGTTAAAAACATGCAGCGGTATGGAAGTCATGAGACAGTTAATAAAAACGTTGACTTGAACAGTACAAAATGAAACTTTGTATCTTGTAGTTCTGATTATCTCATGATAATTATCTTGCATTTTTACAATTTTGATATAGTTACTGAAACTCTTGGATAAGTAGGTCTACATTTCATAATTGGGACTAACAATCTCATAATTTCTATTTAGTAAACAAAACTATTGTCTTGGTAAGTGTAAATGTTCACTTACTATTTATTATTTCATCTTTTTAACTTAAATTTAGGATCATTTTCATAATCAACATAATACCATGTTGCATTGAGATTTTTTTTGATATTTTATTTATAAAGCGTAATGTTTCATCTTTGTTTTTCTTTGCCTGGCAAAAATGGGCTTCCATAAAGTGGCACCACTGGATGGGATCCATTTTAAAGGCCAGTTTTCTCTACAATTCACCCAATCATCTTCTATGAGCAAAGTGTGGTGAACAACATCGTTATGTCCACCCTGCAAATCAATCAAAAATGTAGATGAAACTGCAGTGGGCATATGGAGACACATCTCCAGAGCGAAAACTTAGCTAAATTAAAGAAAACACATTTCCTGGCCAAAATATTACACAAATCGTAATAACTGCTTGTTGTAATTACCTGATTATCTTGAATGGTCAACATGTTAGTTACAACTTCAATTTACATCTATATGTTAGCTTGAAGCACATGGCTGAATTGTGAAGTTAATGTGATACTACTGTACACTGCAATACCTGCAAGACTATCTCCAGACACAAAACTCGTCCTTAAAAAGAGTTTCCTCATCAAGTCAGGGTCATATTAGCTCAATTGCTTTATACACGTCACATAGTTGCAATAGAATCAACAACAAAAAAATCAGTGGGTGAGGCATTTTTTAAAATGTGTTGATGTTGGTGCCTCCCAGTGGTAGAATAAAGTAAAAAATTCTCATGTTTAACGCTGCCTAACCATCTTAGTTACTGGAATAAAATGTGAAAACAGCTGACACAGAAGCACATGTAAACATTTTCATTCTCACCTGTTACATTTTATAGAAAATACTGCAGGACCATTCACTCTACTGTTAACTGCATACGAACAGGCACAACACAGAAAAACTATTTTGAGGAACATATTATTCTCACCTTTGAATTAAATCAGTCACCAGGAAAATGAGGGTAAATCAGTTTTCTGCAGAGGATTAGAGACACAAAAGCACACGGATGAGTCTTCTTGCCGGAATAGAGGGACTTTGGAAGAGAAAGTGATAAACTATGCACACTGGTGCATGACGTCTTCCCATTGTGTGTGTGTGTGTGTGTGTGTGTGTGTGTGTGTGTGTGTGTGTGTGTGTGTGTGTGTGTGTGTGTGTGTGTGTGTGTGTGTGTGTGTGTGTGTGTGTGGCTGTGGATGTGTGTTCTCCATCTACTTGTCTTCTGCTGTGATGATGCTGTGAGACGTAGGCTACAATGGTGAGTGTTTGTGAGGGGATTATATGAGGAGTGAACCATGCCGAGGAGAGGAGGGGCAAGAGGCTGCAGCGTCACCAGCTACGTTTCTCACTATTGATGGAGGTGAGAATGAAAATGTTTACATGTGCTTCTGTGTCAGCTGTTTTCACATTTTATTCCAGTAACTAAGATGGTTAGGCAGCGTTAAACATGAGAATAACTCTTTAAGGAGCAAAGGATGAGACGTTTTCTTTATCCTAACAACTCAGATTGTTTTCCCATAACCAGCAGTGTTTTATATCATCTTCTCATGTCCCTTGAATGCAGATTTGGCATAATTGTCTCATACTGTTTGTAAACAAAACATTCATTTTAATGGAGAATATTACCTGGCAATAATTTCAATTTCGATGGAAAAATATTTTGCCTGCTGCACAATTTTCAAGTTGAAACTCAAGTTGTTTTCTAACCCTCACCGGAGGAAATGACTCTCGTCCTTGCTCTATTTGTGCAACACAAGAAAATATGAACACATTATTTTGTATGAAAATATGAACTTATAGGAAACAACACCAATTTATACAATACATTTAAAATTGTAGTTTACCTTGACTAAGTTGGGGAAATAAATATTTAATTCCTGGCTACTATCTCTGTGTTACAGAAGAGTATTAGGGCCATGCATAAGGTGAAAAAATGAGAAGAGGCAGATTTTTTTCAGAATAAACTCGAAATTCAATTCAATTCAATTCAATTCAGTTTATTTTGTATAGCCCAGAATCACAAATTACAAATTTGCCTCAGAGGGCTTTACAATCTGTGCACATGAGACATCCTCTGTCCTTAGACCCTCACATCCTCTGTCCTTAGACCCTCACATCCTCTGTCCTTAGACCCTCAGTCCTTACCCTCACATCCTCTGTCCTTAGACCCTCACATCCTCTGTCCTTAAACCCTCACATCCTCTGTCCTTACACCCTCACATCCTCTGTCCTTACCCTCACATCCTCTCTGGTCCTTAGTCAGTCCTTCCCTCACATTCACAGGAAAAACTCCCCTAAAAAAACCCTTTAACAGGGAGAAAAAAGGAAGAAACCTCTGGGAGAGCGACAGAGGAGGGATCCTTCTCCCAGGATGGACAGAATGCAATAGATGTCATGTGTACAGAATGAACAGCATAACAGAGATACAACACATTCAATGTATATGACATAAATGATTCATATATTAAGACTACTTATAATAACAGCAGCAATTATTACAGTAGAATTATAGCCATGAAAATAGGGATAGTAATGTGACTAATAATAATAATGGAAGTAGCAGTGGGTGTCAGTCGGCTCACAGCAGGAGGCACGACTACGGTCCAGGTACCACAACGATTCATGGAAACCTGCAGAACGAGAAAGCAAAAGGGCTTCAGGGTGGAAGTAAAGCTAAAATGCTTAATGGTACAGGTAATAGTAATAGTAATGTGACTAGTAATAATAATAATGGTGGTAGCAGGCGGTGTCAGCAGGGCCGTAGCAGGATGCACGTCCACGGTCCAGGTACAGCCACGATTTATAGAAGCCTGCGAAGCGAGAAAGCACAAATGTCAAGAAAAAGTCGACAATAAGGTTGTACTTTCAGTTTTAGTGCCAGGCATGTGAAAAAATAAATGTGTTAGCTGACATTTCAACTCTATTCCCTACGTTATTCGTATCAGTTCGCTGCACTTACTGTATTCGTATTTGTTTACTGCACTTATCCTATTCGTAGTAGTTTGTAGCACTTATTATATTCGTATTAGTCTGTTGCAATTATTGTTTTCGTAGTAATTTGCCTCTGCACTATACTTTTGCTCTGGTTTATGCTTTAAGATGCTTGTTTAAGAAAGGAGATGCACTTATGACTTCTGGTGACTAGTAGTTCTCTTGAATACCTATGTTGAATACACTTCCTGTAAGTCGCTTTGGATAAAAGCGTCTGCTAAATTACTGTAATGTAATGTAATGTAATGTAATGTAATGTAATGTAATGTAATGTAATGTAATATAATGTAATGTAATGTAATGTAATATAATGTAATGTTATGTAATATTATGTACTGTAATGTAATGTAATATAATGTAATGTTATGTACTGTAATGTAATGTAATGTAATATAATGTAATAATGTAATATTATGTACTGTAATGTTAAATATTATGTACTGTAATGTAATGTAATGTAATGTAATGTAATGTAATGTAATGTAATGTAATGTAATGTAATGTAATGTAATGTAATGTAATGTAATGTAATATAATGTAATGTAATGTAATGTAATGTAATATATTATGTAATGTAATGTAATGTAATGTACTGTAATGTAATGTAATGTAATGTAATGTAATGTAATGTAATGTAATGTAATGTAATGTAATGTAATGTAATGTAATGTAATGTAATATAATGTAATGTTATGTAATATTATGTAATGTAATGTTAATGTAATGTAATATAATGTAATGTAATGTAATATAATGTAATATTATGTACTGTAATGTAATATAATGTAATATAATGTAATGTTATGTAATATTATGTACTGTAATGTAATGTAATGTAATATAATGTAATATAATGTAATGTTATGTAATATTATGTACTGTAATGTAATGTAATGTAATGTAATTTTTCTTAAAAAGAAAATATAATAAAAGCTTTTTATCTATTTTTTTTCAAATCAAGCTGAGTCTGCCTATATATATTTTTTCAGAGGAAGCTCTTTTCATGCTTGTGGCACCAACAACCCCGCATACACTTCCTCTCTGCTCACGTCAACCCTGCCCCCCTACCCGACGAGAGGACCGGAGGCTACTGCGGTAAGATGCGGAGACGCACTGTGCCTCAGCCGCGGAGGAGGGTGAGATGATGCGCAGAGTCGGGGGGGAAGAGACAGAAATAGGATTTCACTCAGGTGCTCGGCTCTGATTTAGACTATGGACCAGATTCACGTTTGACTCATTTGTAGTGCTTTGTGGTGCAGGCCACAAGGAGGGATGTGGCAGCTCTGATCCCACTAAAGGATGCTCCACAGCCCCGAGGAGGGGTTGAATAGGATCTGTCTGTAAACAGCAAGGAAGCAGAGACACACTGAGTGAAGGACACTTCATTTAAAGCCTGGACAGGAGGCACTGAGGTGAGAGACAATACAATCCCTCTCTTTCTGGACACGTTGACAGGATACACTGATTTTCCAGGTACGGTGTGTGTGGTTTTTAACCTGGTTCATCTTCATCATAGTGGAACACAGCCTTAGGAGGCTATTATGATATGCGTGGTCCAAACCTATTTATATAAAATGCATCGTTTGAACTGTTTAGGCATGAGCAGTGGATTTATGGATTTATGGATTTATGGCCAGCCGGGTTTGATTTTTCCTCTATTTGATGATTATGTACGGCTGATGCAACAACTGATATAATTGGCACCTAGCTGGACATGATGTGAATGCACTTTGTTTTAATAATAGGAATAGGGCTTGATTGTGTATTAGTAGTTTGTAGAGATGCCACTTGGATTGAGATGTATGACCCTTGACAGACTCACACCCCCACGGACCTGAAAGCTTTAATCCAGTTATCCACCCCAAAGTGAATCACCATCACTTCTCAGTGTGGATTGAAATAAGTATGAGAAATGAAACGTTTCTCATTTACATGTTAATTACTTCTGCCTTTAAACTTCTACAATTTATTTCTTATTATTAAGAGAAGTAAAGCACGCATCACATTATTCATCTATGTGTCTTTAATTTCCTTGTTTTGTCCCACTTCCCTGCAGGTTGTTTTATGACAGCTGAGACCGGCAGACAGGGAGGGCGGTGAAGCTCTGAAGACGGGTTTTCACTGAGCATCAATCTGGGAGAAAACAAACTTCTCATTATCCTCGCTGTCATCAGCGCTGACAGCTGGATGTCTGACCTGGGCATTTTGTTTTCTTCGTCAGGAGACTCTCAAAGTTAAAGGGAAAACAGAAGCACAACTCCATCTCGCTGTCAAGAAAACAAATTGTTCTATTTTTCCTTTTTTTTTACTCAGATATTGTCAGAATGAGCTGTTAAGCGAATAGCAAGAGAGTCAGCTTTCTCTTGCAGTGTCAAGTAAATGAATCAGTAAGAAATTCTCAAGACTATTTCAGCCATTTCATAATGCTTAGTGTATTTTTTCTAAACAATGATATTTTTACCTTTGAGCTGTCACACTCTGAATCAAGAATAGACTCTTCATAGTGCCAGCTTTCTTTCTCACAAATGAGAATTCAACTTGAATCTGACCGGCTGAATTTTAATAAAGCATAAGTGAGGACTAACCGATAAAACATAGATGAGGCCGACAACGATCAGCATGCTGCAGCAGAATAACAACAACAACTACCCCTGCATGAATGTGTCAGGCTCCACCAGGGAGATGCTCCAGAAGTGCTCCCGAGCCGCTCTGCCCTTCCCCAGTCGAATGGAGCTGGGTCTGGGAGACCTGCCGCTGATCCGGGGCTTCCGAGCCTGGGCCCTGTGCTCCAAGAACCGCCGGAAGGCTGGTGGTCTGCTGGGTGGAGGACAAGCCCCAGCAGCTCCTCCTGCAGGCCGCGGGGGTTCCACTTCCTGCCCAAGGCCCGCAGATGTGTACTTGAGTGGGGAGTGGGGTCGCATGGGGTACGGCCTTCCCTTGGGTCTGGATGCCAGGCAGGTTGGGATCGGATCTTTGGTGACAGTTGCCACCCTGAAGACCTCAGAGGGCAGCGGGAAGACACAGACCCAATGCCTGTTCCTCCGGACTGAGAAAGGGAGCTGTTTGTACTCCACAGCTAAGCCCAATTCTGGTGGGCCAACCGGGGCAGCCTCCAGCGTGGTGGGGGGATGGCTGAGAGGGAAGGCAGGAGGAGTAGGCAGAGACATCCCAGTCGGGAGGAGGGACAACGGGCCAACTCCACCGGCACATACCGGAGTAAACCGGGTGAGGGTGCGATCCGGCCGGAGATGGAGGAAGTCTGGTAATGCAGCAGCTCGGGATAAAACAGCAGTGGACAAAGACAAGCAGGAGAGCAGCAGGGAGGATCCTACTGGAAAAATCACTCTGGAAGAAAGGCAGGAAGAGCAAGACAAAGGGGGCTTGGCCGCTAAACATTCTCCCAGACAGGAGAAAGAGGAAGCTAGCAGAAGTCCTCGATGCTGCCACAGTGCTTCTCCCAAAACTTGTACTCAGTGTGGAGAAAGAGCAGAGGGGAGGGAAGGCCAGGATGAACGTGATGATGGTGAAAGTCCAAGAAGAGGCGCCTCAAACAGTGAGGTGAAAGGAATGAGGAAGGAGAGTCAAAAGAATAAAGAGGAGGAGGAGGAGAAGGGAGGCCTCTGCTTGTTAGAGTCATCCAATCCTTTTTTGGCTGTGCCAAACCCTGACCTATTAGCTAAACACTTTCACCCAGAACCCCACAACGGCTGGGATGTTGAAGAGATTAGAGAAGCCGAGAGCAACGGGGAGCCGAGGACACAAACCTCTCAAGGCGAGGACAATTATACAGAGAGAGATGAGGATACAAACTCTGAGGTTATGAAAATACATACTGGAAGTAATGATTTGATTCATGGCCACTCTGGACTGGTGACTGATGACTTCATATCAATTTCCTATCATGTGGAGGCAGATCAAGGACCAGCGAAAGAAATGGAGAGTTTGGATGAGGAAGGGATCATCAGTGAGACTCCTGCTGAATTCTCGGTTGTATCGGATAGTGATCAGGACATGTCTGTTTCCACCTGCCCTGCCTCCATCAGCACTGCTGTCCCCCCTGAGCCCTCCGCTCCTGTAGAGGGCAGCACCTGCAATGCAGACCCTGTGAAATGTGGTGTTCAGAAAGAGAAAGTGAACAGCATAGAAGTTCACGTCCAGGGCTGTCAACAAGGGGTAGCAGATCCAGGGATCACGGGTAAAGAAGAACTGGTTGTGAGCAGACTTGAGCAACAAGAACCAAACCGTGTAGCGGACGAGAACAACACTGTGAACGAGAACACAAGCAGAAAAGCACAGTCTTTCTTTCAAGGTGCAGTTAACAACAGCCAGCCAGAGGAGAGAGAAGCTTCATCTTCACCTCTCAGACAAGGAGATCCTTCCATCTTTGAGACTGACACGAGGATCGTGACAGGAAACGGTTGCAGCTATAGTACAACTGAGGTTAACAGAGCAGAACAGAGGGATGAGCTGGTGTGGGAAAATAGAGAAGAGGATTCACAGGCAGGTAATGTAGAGGAGAGAGTAAATCCTGAGGAAGGGGATGAAGCTGGGGAGATTTGGAGAAGGGAGTGCAACAAGCTGGATGATGGTGATGGTAAAGGCGATGAAGACAAAGAACAACACACTGCGGATGACATAAAGGACGCTACCATACGAGAAGGTGTTAATAAAGAAGCATCGGGAAACTGTGCCCTAAAGGACAACTGGAGATCATTGGACTATGCAGATGAATGCAAGGGAAGGAAGAAAGAGGTTGGAGACACCAGACAAACAAGCATCACCCACGTTGAAGCAAATGGAGAGGCCAGCGCTAACGTCACTAATGTCGCCTGTGCTGATCCCTCCACCTCTCTTGCACTCTCCCTGGCTAATCCTGCCCCCGTTTCGCCCCCCCTGGGATCCATGGCAACGGGCCTGCCTTGCCTTGAGGCGGTGGAGGAAGAGGAGGAGGAGAGGGAAGGGTCCGGAGTGCCGGCAGGAGACGGAGAAGGAGGCCAGGAAGGGAACGGGAGGTTTGGGGGACAACTTGAGGAGCGGGGCGAGGAGGAGAGGAGCTCCACCGTGGCCACTGAGGAAGGGAGGAACGAGGAGGAGAAGGAGAAGAAGGAGGAAGATGAGTTTGGAGTATTCATGCAGGCGGAGGGAGGGCCGGCCTGGAGCGAGGGACACACCATGTCTGCCTCAGTGCCTCGTGGGAGCAGAGAAAGTGTTGGTGAGTCTCACAATTGTTAGTTTGTCTCTTTCAATGTCTTCTGGATGGCCCTCCCCTCTTTCCCTTTCCCTTTTAGTATCTCTCTCGCCCCTCTGGGAGCTTTAGTAAGTTTGCCTTTCTGGTTTGACATAGACATGGTACAGAGGATCTTTTGGTTAAAGGCAACAACGCTGACGTTAAAAGGCTTCAGAAGTGAAGCAGAGTTTTTTAAAGATGTCAGAAACTTACAGATTTAGAGACAGCACTTTCAAACTCGCTCAGGGTATTAGTTCATTTTTAATCTTTTGTGCCGTTTCAGGAATGCACACACACACATACTCTGTTTCAAAGGGCCATACAAAATCACATGGACTCTATACGTCACAGTTAATCATTCTGCTGTGTAACCATGCTTGGTATTAGAAATGCGAATGTATTCTTGTACTCTTGTTACAGTATGAATTACCAGCCACAGTATCATTATGTGGTAACTTTTATGAGACTTTTTAGGACGATCTACACTTCAACTGCTTTACGTGCAATAATGATGTAACACTGACAAACGGTACTGCAGACTTGGAGGAAATATTTTGGACGCTTTTGGTTCTGAATGTAAATCTCCCATTCATTTTTTCCCATTGACAATGTTATGTGACTCACAGTTGGAGCACAAAACTCTCCTGCTTAATTAAATCAACAAAAGATATTTGTTCATTAAAGATAAGATAAGCAGTTTACTACGACTCCCAAGGTGCATTTCAGTTCTGTGTGCCGCTAATTGCGCTGAAAGCTAAAGATTAGGTGTTGCGAAAACTGAAATCTAAAAATGGATGTTGTTGTGAATGAGCTAAAACTTACTAACACACTGGTATAGTCATTTTAAAGAAAAACAACTTAATAATAAATCTACTCATAAATAAGTAAATAAATGATGTCAGAATCATCCACAGAGCTCATAGCAATATAAAATAATAATAATAATCTGACTAATTGAATTGGCTCTTATATAGTCAACACACATGCAGCTGGGTGTGAGACATCTTTGAGTCTTTGTGCCCTTTTGTTTTTCTGTGTTAATCAGTCCTTATGTTCCCTAATTATGCTCCCTTTAGCTAATTACCTAAGCCCAGTTTCCACTGTGGGGCCAAACAAGGCTAAGCCGGGGTTTACACATTGTTGATTTCAGTTCATCAGCCTAAAAACATTTCTGTGATTATTTTAACATATTGCTGAAGAATTATTAGCAGAATGTGCTGTTTACATTGCCAGAAACCCCTGTGCGTGAAGGTTAAAGGACCATTCCAGTGTTTATTTAACCAATTACTCCCTCACTCTGAAAGTGTCACTTCACCCAAGAATAACAAAAATGTAGTTTTGCTCCTTTAGTGCAGATCATTTTTTGGTTTCATTTGCTCAAATTTGAAGATAATCCCATCCCTCTGGATAATCCACAGAACACAATGTCAACAATAGCTCCAATGAAAACTAACTATATAAATGCCATTGTTTCAGTGCAAAGATTTGCACCACAAAACCTCATACAGCTATTCATGGTTAAATGTTGTGTAATAGTGTATTCTTTAAGCTAAGAGGTTGGAAGGAGATAAATGTTACTGAAATGTTACGTTTCTACGTTAACATAAGCAGGGTATTCAAGCACATTAACTAACATTACTACTTCTATGCTACACTAGCTATTGGAGGTATACTGAAAGTCTACACATGCTGTTATTGTTTTTTAATAATTGTAACAATGAATAAAGACCTACCCTTTTTTAGCTGCTGAATCAGTTAGAAATCCTCGATATATCCTTCAAACGCATTTTGTAGACCCTTCTGTCAGCTTCTCTCTGAAATCGCTTTTTCATTTTTCCAAAAATCTGATAATATTTCTGCAGGGAGTGCATTTAGTGATAGTGTGGGCTCCAATGGTAGCTCTGACAGCTGGGGGAAAGCTTTTCAAAGGGTCAGTTGTCAGACTCTAAAAACGTCCTAAAATAACTGCAAAAGTGTGCATTTATATTGAAAGTTACAGTATTGTGGCATGGCAGTTTAAGTTTAAGTTAACACTATTATATAAGATATTCATTGTGATGGAAGTCTGCTAAATGATTTTCATATCATACAGAAATGAAGAGAAGCCAAAAAATACATTTAAAAATCTACACAAAACACAAAATGCTAAATGTTTATCTTTGAAATAAAAATATATGTGCAGTGAACTCCCTGAAACTAACCTATTCTCACTACCAACTCGTCAAATACCGACCCTTGGTCAGTGGTCCTCTGTGTCTGATACTGACGCACTGATGCATCCTTTAACATTAGTACGAGACACACCTGGCTTTCAACTAACCCACTCATGCAACCCCATCCCCGTTGTTAGAGCGACTGACGGAGTATAAAGAGAGTAGAAGTCCGCTTTGGGAGAAGGTCAGGGTGGATGGTTCGGTCAGACTGGTTGGGCCATGGGACTGCTGTCCGAGTCTGATGTGTAAACTTTATCATTTTTTACATTGTTCTTATATTAACCCAAACCATAATCTTTTCCTAAGCCTTACCAAATGCTTTTGTTGCTTAAACCTAACCAAGAAAAGATCAAAACAAAGTAAACCTACATTGGACCTCTTTAAAAAGAAACTGTATGCATGTAACAAGCAGAAACAGTCACGCCATCCCTGACACGCTCAAAACTGATGCTTGAGGCATACCTAGAGCTTCATAAGCTCATGGCCACTCACCAGGTTGTATTATTTGATGAGTTGGGACTGACAACGTGTTGTAAACATGCAGGACTACAGGTATGGCCCATTAGTTAGGTACTGAGCCTTCGGTTGGTTACAGACTATGGAACTAGAACATTATTGCATGAAACATAAAATAAGGATACTCATGTCAAGCTTGTGATTAACATGGACGGTTGTCTCTTGCCCTGGTAAGCACCACTTGGCCCTGCAATGGAAATCAGACCCAAGTCTGTCCTGACCTAAATTCTTAACTAATGTCTCATTCTCACTACATGGTATTAATCATTCAGAGTTGGGTTAAGGGAGGGAGGAGGCAGAACACAGGGCCTGGCACTCTAGGCTCCTGTTGGCCTGAGGTTATGGGCCAACGGGTGGAAGAGAAAGTCACACAAAGGCAACTGAAGTGTCAGATAGATGCATCATGCAGCGTCTGCGCAATGGAGGGTAAGGTGGCGTGAAGGCAGCAGGCACAGATGACACGATGAGACTCAAATATTCACTGGCTTGTTTTTTCTCGCAAAACATTAACGACTAACTTGTCATGCACTGCTGCTGAAAAAGAATAGGGGACCCTACAGTCCCACATTTTCCCTTCTGATACCTAATATCAGGTGGTTGATACGGATCCAATGCCAATTTCAAACCATGGGATAGTAGTTGAAGGAGGAGCGGCAGATATTCTAAAATCTCTATGTGAGAACTAGTACTACCTGGCCACTGTTAGTCATCTGTTAAGCTAGCTAAACCCTTCAATGCAACGTAGGTTTAGTTGGCCATTCATCAAGGTCGCCAGAATGGGGGCAAAGCCGATGGAAAGGCACCACAACACTAGAGGGACGTCTACAACAGAGGCTGTACACTCTAATATTAACCGTGTTTGTGTCTAAAAACAGCACTTGGAAACCACGCCATCGCCGGAGAGTCGACCCACTGGACACCAGGCTGGGCACCAGGCTGGACGGACACCTCGTTCCACCAATCAGACGACACCTGGACCGCCTTTCCTCAGGATTCGTCAGATGAAGGTCGAGATGTGCTGGGACAGTGGTGGCCGACCAGCGCCATTGAGAAGAGCAAAGAGAGCCTCCCAGCCAATCACAATCTGGTAGAGTTGAACTTGTGTCCTCAACCTCTTTAAGACGGCTTCCATGAAACCATAAAATAGGAGTTCACCCTCATATGTTCTCTCTGTTTCAATTGCATCCATTTCTCTGAGAATTCACTGACAAACACTCTATGATAAGTCCCTCTGAATCATCAGCATTGTGTCATTGTGGCCAAGCTTTACTGGCTGGGAGTGCGTGGTTTTGACTGTTGTATCATCGACTTGTCATGTTGAGTGCAAGAGTTTTCTTTATGTACTTTTGGGGTACTCTATGAATCGTATGGCAGAAATGTGGCAATCTGTGTGCACAGATAGTGTATGCAGCATTGTACACCTGTTACAGTATCGGCTTTCAATAGAATGATATTGTGATGAAATAATATATTGGACTATAGTTGTTCACAATTATATTGTCTAAATTGATAAAAACAAGCACATATCCACTCAAATTTCTCAGAAAATCTGATAATTTTGCACAATTCAGACAGGAGTTTCCAACCATGTGGTTATTTCGTATGGACTATTTATTTATAGAATCACCAGGGAAAAAAAGCATTAGTGCCATATATATGGTTAACGCGTTTTGAAATAATAACTTTATCTTGATAGAAAAATTTGCCCATATTGCCCAGCCCTAGGGGGACTCACGATGGACAGTTTAAAAAAGTATCAAAATCGTTGCAGCAGAACCTTGGATATTGTCTTTTTTATTCCATGTATTTCTCTAGTTTAGCCTACCCGCCTACTATACCCATAATGCAACTCGACTAGCTGCTAATCTTAAAATGATGAGCGAGCTACCAATGCTGACTCAAGAGACAAGCAAAAGTGAAACTGAAGACCTGTAGCTCACATGATCGACTGCAATACTAATGTTTTAAAATACTCCCGTTCATAGAAAACTCTGCTTCATATCAAATCAAGTGCTTCCTTAATCTAACAGCCAGCCAACAGGGACCATCAACAAGTTTTGGCATCACTTTTGGGGAGCTGTCATGTCTCTGTGCGCAGCATACAGTGCCAGCTTGTGAGAACCTTTCCTAACAGAAGAGTAATATAGCCAACTGTGTTACTGTTGACAGAAGGGAAAAATTCAAATGCACTGAATTAAGGTAAAGAAGAACTTTATTTTAAGTGTCATCTTGATTCATAGAATATTACATTATCACGAAAGTAGCACATATTGAATTGAACACAGTGCTCTGTTATTTAAATTGCACAACTGCATCTAAAACATATTGAGCAATTTTGACTATAATCTAATTACTAGCTATTTGATCTGGCTGCATTGCTTAGTGGTCAATCACTGCAAGAACTGTGGTGGATTCCTGTTGAATGTTGAGGCAAAATGGTGGTTTTAGAGAAGCTCTTGTTCTTTATAACAAAACAGTGACATCTAAACCTGACCTTTACCGTTTTTTAGATAGATCTAATTATTTTCTCAAACTATAGTAAGCTTGTTGCTGGAACTCAACATAAACATCCCCAATACTCCTTAAAGTAACGTTTATGTGTAAATCCTATTACTTTCCCAGATCTGGGCAAACCTTTGGTTCATACTTTGAAATACCGATATGCCAAATTGCTCATGATTTTGCCCTTTTGTTGGCCTTGTGTTCATAAAAAATTTCCGCCCACAGGCTCAGTTTTCAGTCTGGACTATATTTTCTCAAAAATGAGTCCGACAAAAATAGTTTGTAATTATTGATGATGAAAGTCAGACAGAGAATCAAAGAGTGCCAGCGGTAACTGCACATCCCCGGTGCAGATAATGTAGCCAGATTGCAAATATTGCTTTCAGATTGCTTTAGTAAAACAAGTGTCAAACACAGCAGTAGTCCACTGTATTTAACATGGCTTTGTCCACACAGAAAGTCTTTGTGCCACTGACAACACAACAATGTCCTCACTTAACTTCCAGCTGAGGGCTAAATGTGTTGACACAGGCCGCCTGCTGGCTTTCAAGGCCCCCGAGGCTCCCAAAGTGAATCAGTGACGATGATGAACAAACAGTATATGGAATATATTTTCTGTTTATAAATCCAGGCCAGCTTTATCAGGGCAGTTGTACCTCAAAGGGCAGCCACACTGAATGTTAACCCAGATGCGTCTTAAATAAACTGGTCATGAATTATTTCAGTTAATTATTATTTATTCCGGTTTTGGTGCGTCATTTAATCTGCGTATCCACTTGAGGCCACTTCTTGGACATTTGTGGGTTTTTATCAAAAATACATCCGCCTCAGCTACACGTTGTATTTGGTGCTAAGTAGCTGCTTGCGTGACTGTATAATTGGAAATGTAACAAAAATAATGTATATTTAAAACATACTATATAACCTCTATGTTCATAAGTAATTATGTGCCATGCTTTCCCATTTTTCAGTTTCCTGCACCATCACCATAGAAACACAGCTTGTCAAGACATGGCCCTGGGGGTTGGGTGGCTTTCAGACTTGAAATTGGTTAATTCTTTTTGCTCTCAGTGCTTTTTTTCTGTAAAGATGGTAAAAAAAAACAAAAAACTGCAGGCAGAGTCTCCCAGTGGACATTAAACTCAGCGAAAAGATGCAGATGAAGAATGAGCTCTTTCGAAAGCTGCAGTGAAGGAAAGTGTTGGGAGAAAACTGCTTTAATGACTAGTGCTACAAAGAGGCCTTTAAAAAAACGTAATGTTTGCTGAACTGAAGAGGGCTGCACAACCCTCTGGTGTTGTAGTAACTGACAAGCTCTCTTTGTCTCCCCTGTAGGCGTCTGTCTTTGCTGAAGCCTTCCCTTCGCTGCCTCGTTCGTCCTCAAGTGACCCCTCTGACCTCCATACTGTCCCCACACTGACCCAGCTCCTCAGGGGCAGAGCCAGCCAGGACCAGGGGTAGGTGAACCATCTCCACTGAGCCCACTGCATGTCTGTTATCATAGCCGGATTTTAAAATTTACTGTATGTCTATTGATCTGTTGCAGCTTTTACTGCTTGTGTGGACACATTCCTCCTACTTGTAAAAGGATATACTAGAGCCCACAGAAAGAAAAACATGACGTGCTTGTAATCAGCTTTAAGAAAATGACATTGCGCATTCTTTCCTGTCAGTAGCTCATATTTACTGCAAATCTGACATGAAATGGATATGTTTTTTAGGATTTCATATGCTACTGCAGCTTCCCAGTGGTGCTCATTTTGTATTCAAATCCCAACATTCAAATTTCCCTTCAGGATTTTCTTCACAGCCGCTTTACCTCGCCCTGATACAGCCCTTTTCAACAGGAAATGAAGCCGTTATATCACTCCGATGAAAAAAACAGGGATTTAATCTAGCAGGAAATGGGAGTATGCATACAACCCCACTTAAAAATATCGGAACTTTACCCTTTCAGTTATTTCCAGAATTTGCACAGCTAACGTTGACTGAGCTAGTGCTAGTGTTAACTTTGTTCCTAAACTTATTGATAAGCGAGCTTTGGTAACCTAGGTCACTGCTATTTTGTCCAAAACTTTGTTTGACATGCAAAGGATGTTTTACAGTTTTTACTTCCTCACTACAACAAATCCAACAAATTCACCTCTTTAACTGCAGCAATGCCTGTTCACCATATTGCCTTACTCTCATTTGTTATCTTTTGGATACTTTTCAGGTAATAATTGCATTATTTATGCTGTTTTAAAATTTGCTGAGTGTCTGGATTTCACGGCCTTTGATCTATTCAACCACGAAATTTCTGTGTAGTATTAAACATTATTAAAACAAGTAAAGCTGTTAAATCTTATTAGATGATAATAATGTGTATCAAGAATATGCAGCATGTGCCAGTGATGTCTGTGATTCTGACACAAATTACTACTTTGTGAGTTTTCAGGGTTTACGAGATGTCAGTTCACATAATAACGCAAATAAATCAAATAAATAATAAATAATTTCTCATTGCAAGTGTTGAAAATGTCATCATGTGAATCAGCACTGTTTGTTTATACTTATTTGTGTTTCATCTAAGTCAGAGTTGTACAATGATGAACCAGGGACTTTTGGGAAGTACATTTTAAACAAAAACCTAATTTGATGTTTTGTTGTGACAAGGTGGTTTTTCCAGTTATGTGTGGTTGAAATACAATGTTTTAAAAAATGTAAAAAAAATTGTGGCCACCATCTGGTTACATTGGTGAACTGCAAGGTGTAAGTACTGTAGACTCCATCTCTGAAAACAGGAAATAGGACCGATTTTGTCACTGTCAAAGCGTCACAACTTTGCAAGATACAGTCACGAAACTTTATAGGTGTGTAGTTAAGATCAGAACAGATATAAAGGGGGAGGGGGTCACACGATGGTCTCTAGTGTTTATGACTGATTAACACATAAACACTAGAGACCATCGAATATAAAATAAAGTGTCATAGTATGAACAATGTCCTTACTTACTGGCCATTTTGTGTTTCCAGCTTTAAAATACATATCTGTGAATGAAGACTGTCTCTGACCTTTCTATCTACCTGTCACTCTGTGAGAGAAAAAAAACCATCAATTGAATCATTGCGTCCTGTGTGTTGTTCCTGTTTGACCCCACAGGCTGCTGGACAGTTTCCACGACTTGAACAAAATGATCTGCCAGAGATACAAGAGAGGGAACGGCGTGTCTCGTGACCTGCTGCTGAGGACTTTACGCCTGGATCAGCCGTCCGCTGTGAGTATCATTTTAAAACATGGGAATGACACCGCAGGGCTTTTGAGGTAAACAACGTATATCTCAATCACTTGATTCCCATCACGCTGACGTGTTACTCTCTCTACACATACACACACATGCTTTCTATGCATCATTTCCTGCAGACGAATTAGCACGGAGCGCTTGGAGTTCTGTTTCCTTTTGTTAGGCTTCAAGGTTGTTAAATATAATTTGTCAGGGCGGCCTTTACAGATTGTAAAATGACCTGACGGTGCCGTCTGACTGAGGGAAACCGCTGCTCCATTCAAATGAAGTGTCCGCTGTTATATGCAAAACACTGCTCGCTCTTCACCGTGGCTGATTAACCAGCACGACACTGCAGAGCACTTGATGTGTGATTCACTGCTCCATAATATTTTCTTTGGTGTTGCAGAGTAGGAAATAACACACCTATTCCATATTTCTGCCAAATGTTTTTTTATGCTTTAATCTATTCATCTTGTCTTTTCTTGAGTTATTCTGGAACTTCGTGTTGGTTAAATTTCCAATAGCAGCTAGTGATGGATTTCTCTTTTCTTATTTGGAAACTACCAGATTGGATTTTGTCTACTTTATAATAAAAAGGAATATTGAGCAAATGGATTACAACAGATGCTACTAGTTCTTGAAAGTCTTCAGGGAAATGGTTTTATTTGGGAAATTATACCATGATTTAGAATTTTCATTTAATTATGATTTATTAGTGATGCAATGTCGTTCTGCAAATATAAACAATTATATTATTTGTCTACTAAATACATGTTCTACTGGTAGTTGTAAGAGGTCCACTGTGTAGCATTTCTGGGGATCTATTAGCAGAAATGGAATATTCATAACTATGTTTTCTTTGGTGAACACTTGAAACTAAGAATGGTTGTGTTTTCATAAGCCTAGAATGATCAATGATGTCCCCATGTTGCACGGCCATGTTTCTACAGTAGCCCAGAAGAGACAAACAAACACTGGCTCTAGTGAGAGCCTTCAGCGTTTTTACATGCTTGTGAAACTGTAACTGAAGGCACTATAGTTGTCAGACATGCTTGTGAAACTGTTGGTCTTGTTCAATCAAATTGAGCTTGAGTTCAATCAAATCCTCACATAAAACCAGAGAACTAAAAATACTTTTTTTTCAAATTAGTTGTACAAACATTTTCTGTTGGAAAAACAATTCAATTAATGAACTTATCACTTCAGCACTTTATCGAGTTGTGTAGCTGATTTTAGCAGGTGTTCAGTTCGTCTAATATCTCATCTGCATCGTTATGTTCTTATCTTTGCAGGAAAGCAAACTGGCACCCTGGTCAGCCAATCGCCGCCTCTCCCCCGGCCTCCCCTCGGCCAATCAGCATGCTCAGAATGCTGCCGCTAAGCGCCGGCTGTCCTACGACTACAACAGATACGTCATGGAGTAACAGTCCGGGCTCCACTCTGGTTGGACTGTGATCCATCGACGTTTGCAGGGTTTTAACCCCGGCGTGGCGGCATGGACCAGCAGCAGGTTTCTAAAGACTGTGGATTGACAACATGTGTACTATCTGCTAGTCAAATACTGAGTGACCTTTTTGACTCTTTGCACTCTCCCTGGTTGATTTAAACCTGAGCCGCTGAGTAGACGCACCCTGGATGAAAACTGAGCAACAGTTGTGTTTAAGAAGTTGTCTCCTCCAGCTCCTGTTGATGTATACTGGTGGAGTGTTTCCATTATGTGCCACCTTGTTCACCACCACCACCACCACCCTCCTATTTTCATTTTCCTTGTCGAGCCTGATAACAGCAGGTTGTCAAAGATTGTTTGTGCGACAACCGGTAGTTACAAGGTCGTAACCATGTTGAAGGAAGAGTCAAGAACATCATAATGTCACCACGTCAAATTGGAATTTTTCCTTCCTGTTCATTTATTATATAGAAATATTTCTCCGTTGTCAGAGCTGCTGTTTTTGGCAAAAATTGATTCTTTGTTTGAACCAGCGCAGTCCCCGTTCGAAGTGCAACCCTGTTCAGAGGGGTCTTATTGCTTGGCTCCCGGTCACTTGTAGTGCTGCAGGGAAGTGAAGAAGAGTTTAGTTGTAATTGCTAACATCCTGCATAAATGAGCTGCGGTGAGTGAGCTCCGGCCTGTACAGCCCCGCTGTGGTCAACATGCTAACATCCGCAGAGCCCTGAAGCTCCACCCCGCTGCTACAGAGCGCTTTTGGCTAATTTATTCAAATGTTTGTAATATTGAAAGTTCCATGTGTTCAAATTGCATCAAATTCTAAAACACCCACCAAGTGTGAAGTAGATCTGATGATCGGTTCTCCAGATAAGCTAAGGACACACAGACAGACGGAGCTCCTTGCTTTATAGTGAGATTAAATCTCAATGGGTTGAGCCAAACACAAAACATTAACTTGCAAGGTATCAATGATTAAGATTAAAAATCACGTTTTTTTCTTACATTCATAATTGCTAACTAGATTATCTATATTGATATGTCACTTCTCCTCACGTATCAATCGTATCCAATCCAGAAGATACATTTTCTCTTTTGCTCCACCAAAGAGTTGTCTAACTCAACCCAATGAGATTTTTGATTCCTGCCTTGATTTCTGCCTTTTTGAGCTATTCTGTATCATTCAGTGCAGAGTCTTATATATCAGAGCTTTATGGGAAAACTACAGAATCTCCTAGAATCCTTTTGTTTTGGTTGCGAAAACAAAACAGTGAGTGAGTTAATGCTTCCTTTTTACACTCCATTAACACAGTGGCTTGACCTTGTGACTGCAGGAAATCTTTATTCAAACACGTTGTAACATCTTAACTCCTGACAACAGAAACTTGCTGTACAGACGCCGGCCTGTCTCTACAGATAAGGTCAGCTGGATGTCAAAGCTCGTTTTTCCCTCCCTTTCTTCTTTTTGAATGATAGAAGGAGCACGGATCATGTGATCCAACTGGAGAGCACTGTGAGTCTTGAATTCTTTCCTTCATATTTTGCAGAGCGGTGCATGCTTTTTCATTGTGTATTAGCTACAGAATAGCCAATGACGGGAATGAGTCTTGACGACGAAAAATGATTTGGTTCCTCTGAGAAACAAGTTTGTCTTCCAGTTAGTGCCAACAGGAACACCGATCAAAGTGCCAATGTTTACGAGGAGCGAAGCAGACAGGTTCAGGATGAAACGTCGCCTCTTTTTTCTCAGACACACTGAAGTGGACTCAAATTTCGGCATGTTATGTTTTTATTTTTTTACATGTCTTTCTGTCCAGCTTCTTTCTCTTTCAGTAAACTCACAGCCGAGTCCACTTCACAGGCAAAACTTGAATCTAGCTGCCAATCAAAACAGTGTTGTTGGTTTTTTTTTTTATGAGAATATTTCACATTATGTTCATTTCAATGATGCACTGTACTTTTTAATTTAGACCTACTATTACATATTGTCACCTAAAAAGGTTTATTTCTTTCTGTTGTATATTTCATCTCATGATAATATTCAGAAACAAGTGTGTGTGTGTGTGTGTGTGTGTGTGTGTGTGTGTGTGTGTGTGTGTGTGTGTGTGTGTGTGTGTGTGTGTGTGTGTGTGTGTGTGTGTGTGTGTGTGTCTGCCATTTGTACAAACTACAAATTGCTGAAAAAGAACAAGATGAATATTTTCTGATCTGTTCAAACGAGGAAGGAGGAGTTGTCGCCTTGGTAACCGATGTAATAAAATGATACTGTGTGATGGCTGTAGCTTCCTGGTGACATTCAGAAGCATGCAACGTGTTTAAAATGACTTATCCACTAACTGACAAGCAACGACCACCACGAGATAAGATGTTTGAGACCTTTGCCAGAATCAGAGAACCTTTTGGAGTCAAATTATTTACTAGTATTCAAATGAAATACCATAAATGGAAGGACTGGGCTAACTCATAAAGTAGGTGAGGTGGTATGGATTCTGCATGAGAGTATTGTATTAAGATAGACATGGTGTTGTTGTGGATCAAAATCTCAGTTTTTCATGTGATGAATGTGAAAATGCTATTCAACACTTGTGTTCCATCATAACACATAGTGATATGAAATCGTGCAGATTTTTGGGAGAATATGCCAATCCCGTCCAGGAGATTTGAATACGGATGGCTTGTGCAAGAATTAGAAGTCAGACTCATGTTCAAATGAATCACAATGCTGTCATCAAATTTTTGCAGGATTACTCAGACTCGAATGCTGCCACTGGAAAAAAATGCATGTAGGAGGCGCCTCGCGTCAAACATTTGGGAAAGTAGCTGTGGGAATATTATCAATTAAGTTATCCAATTAATGATGAAGAAGAGGAGTTCAAAAAATACTTGAGCTGGTTAAAAAACCTCTTGGTCACAAGCCAAAACCTACAGCCTGTAGGCAAACCAGCAGTGTCTCCCCCTGACAACGAATACACAGAGGCAAACAAACAGACTATATATAAAAACATTGTGACGTCTCTAACTAGACCTTGTGTATCAAAAACAACATGTTATGTAACGTGTTGAGATGCGCGTATTCATGTATTAATACGCACAGGTTTGTCCAGATGATGAGAGGTTTTTTTATTGAACTTGATGCTGATACCAATATGTTTGTGATGGACATGGACGGGTTTTCTTTTAAAACATAAGCCAACACCTCCCCCCGGTGAGACCAGTGAAGCAGCTCTGTGGTCCAGAGAGAGTTAAGCACTTTATTTGCTGAGTCAGAGCAGATGCCTGCCGGCTTCAGGGTGATAACAGAGCTTTGTACTGCATAGTAGAACAGCGGCATGGTAGAACAGCGGCCCCGGCCTCAGCGTTTACACTGCATGAGTCTTTCTTTTTCTTTTTCTTTTTTTACATAAACCCAACAAACAAGACAGCGAATGATGGGGCCGTTTTCCCTGTGTGCCTCAGTCTGTGAAAACAAGTAGCAGGTAACAGCCCGACGATGTCAGGAAGTCAATACTGAGTGTCACGTGACCTGGAATTTAAGTTTAACTGTCATTGAGCTCTACTTAAAGGAATGATTCGACATTTTGTTGTTGAGTTAATTGTGTAGATCGGTATATCTCTAATGTCTGAAGCTTAGGGTTAGGTCTTGAGGGATTGAGGTTGCCGCTGGTAACAAAAAGCATGCATTAAGTCACTGCTCCAAGCCAAGAGATAGTCAAATGATCCTTGTATAACCACAACAAGTTGTTTTTATACATAATATAATGTTTAAATGAGTGAGCATTAGGCCACCAAATCCGACTCTGACCATAGTGCCTTTCTCAGTATTAATATCAATTTATATCGTTTTCTACATTTTACTATATGCTTAATTTTCCTGTTCTGAGAAAACACAAAAAAAAGCAATTTTCTACACTTAAATAGAACAAGGACAGATATCCAAACCTGGGACATCCCTATAACAACTTGAAGTGCTCACTGGATAACAGTTGATGTCTGGCCCATACAAATGTATTCATACTGGAGCTGCCCATACTTAACACTTTGTTCTTTAACATCAAGAAAAGTTGCCATTTTCTAATCGAATTTTGCCCTGCATTTGTGCTACAGAACTGTGTTCTTGTCAGTGGCATTAATGGCCCGTGGAAAATCATTTAGGCCATCTTGGACATCATGGGAGCTGTCCGCTGATCCAGAGAGACCAGGGTTCCTTTAAGGACAACAACACTGAAAGATTCATTTTCAATCGCTTGCAAACAACTTATAAAAAGAAAAAGATTTGATCGTGGAGCTTGTGTACGGGGACTTTAAGTGCTTCTGTGATTCTAATGAAATTACTTTGTAAACAAAGACAGTGGCCTCCTGGCGACACAGCACTACCAGCCGTTATATTATAATATTGTGAATTAATTATCTAAATCTCAAATGATTATAATAATTGTTCTAACAGCGGGTATTGATACTCGTCGACAGACTAGAATTCCACCTTTTGGTTTATCTTTGTTCTCTTGCTAAATTTGGGGCTGTATTATAGCAGCATTTTCTTTTAGTTAGAAATTGTAACAGCTAACCTTGACTTGGTTTGTACACAGGAGCAAAGGTCCACTGACCATTATGATGCAGGTTGCAGAATGCCAATGTCAAAAATCATGATACAGCTGATGTTGTATTCTTTTGTTTATAACAGGACCAATTAGTCAGCACAGCAACTCGTGGTACAGTACTTGAGCTATGAGTTTTTGCCAAGGCAATACTTCTGGTATAAATTAACATAAGTAGTACATAAAACATTCATGAACACAAGCTTTACTTCTTCAGTTCACAAGTATGATTGCACCAAAGGTCATTGAAAGTTTACCCTTTATAGTACACTTTAACTCCCCTTTAAATATTGATACTTTTACCACCTTATATTTATTTCACAGGTGTAGTTCCTAGTCGCTTTTTATAACAAGATTTAAAAAATATATATATATGATGATTGTATAAAACACAATGTATTTCTAAAAAAAATTAAACGGTAATTTCCAAGGTTTTTGGCTTGTGACCATTCGCAAACCTTGAAATGTATCTTATGACCCTCTGGACTGTCCACTAAGTTGGGAGCAACTGGACTACACTGCCCAACTGTATACAAAGTAGTTATCTCAAGCTGCTACGCTAGTAAAATGCTGCTTTTACATTAATGCATCAGCATTAACAACTAAATAATGCTAATTAATACTAATTAAAAATAACTGATATCACTTATGTACTTTTACTTGCTTACTTGTTGTGGCACACCAGTGCCAATACAATAAAAAAATATTGTTGTTTTATTTCTAAATAATCAGGTAGTTCCAACTTTGGCATTATTGAGTAAATCCTACGAGTCTTTTATAATCTTACTAACCCAATTAGTTAAGTAAAGCCAAGAGGATTTGCTTTGATTTATAAAGAAAGAGTCAACTTTGCCAGTCATGGAGGGGGAGAAAAGAGTACGCAAAGAAAACCAAATAACTTTTCTTTTTTGTTGAAGGATACAACAGAAACTCAGATGAGAACTGCTTGTGCAAGACTACGCCAATAATACTTGGGGACAAAAATAAATGTTATCTTAATCCAAAAGTTGTGGTGATATTTACTGGTCAAAATACTTTATATAAGCTACACTCATTTATATTCCTTAATACCATCCTACTCAAAAATTTCCAAGCAAATTATTACCTTAATTTGTTTTTAGTACTAGTAAATCATTTCACTTTAGTCAGAATAAACAACACATTTTAGCTCCACTTTTTCACAGTTAATTATTAAACATGAACAATCTGTATACAGGCTCTTGGCACACCTGGGTTTTCCAGGGCTTCTGTTCCTTTGATCGCTATCCTTGTACTATACCCTCACCTCCTCTGTCTAAGGACTGAGGGTCTAAGGACAGAGGATGTGAGGGAAGGACAGAGGATGTGAGGGTCTAAGGACAGAGGATGTGAGGGTCTAAGGACAGAGGATGTGAGGTCTAAGGACAGAGGAGGTGAGGGTGTAAGGACAGAGGATGTGAGGGTGTAAGGACAGAGGATGTGAGGGTCTAAGGACAGAGGATGTGAGGGTGTAAGGACAGAGGATGTGAGGGGTCTAAGGACAGAGGAGGTGAGGGTCTAAGGACAGAGGATGTGAGGGTCTAAGGACAGAGGATGTGAGGGTCTAAGGACAGAGGATGTGAGGTGTAAGGACAGAGGATGTGAGGGTGTAAGGACAGAGGATGTGAGGGTGTAAGGACAGAGGATGTGAGGGTGTAAGGACAGAGGATGTGAGGTGTAAGGACAGAGGATGTGAGGGTGTAAGGACAGAGGATGTGAGGGTCTAAGGACAGAGGATGTGAGGGTGTAAGGACAGAGGATGTGAGGGTGTAAGGACAGAGGATGTGAGGGTGTAAGGACAGAGGATGTGAGGGTGTAAGGACAGAGGATGTGAGGGTCTAAGGACAGAGGATGTGAGGGTGTAAGGGCAGAGGATGTGAGGGTGTAAGGACAGAGGATGTGAGGGTGTAAGGACAGAGGATGTGAGGGTGTAAGGACAGAGGATGTGAGGGTGTAAGGACAGAGGATGTGAGGGTCTAAGGACAGAGGATGTGAGGGTGTAAGGACAGAGGATGTGAGGGTGTAAGGACAGAGGATGTGAGGGTGTAAGGACAGAGGATGTGAGGGTGTAAGGACAGAGGATGTGAGGGTCTAAGGACAGAGGATGTGAGGGTGTAAGGACAGAGGAGGTGAGGGTCTAAGGACAGAGGATGTGAGGGTGTAAGGACAGAGGATGTGAGGGTCTAAGGACAGAGGATGTGAGGGTGTAAGGACAGAGGATGTGAGGGTCTAAGGACAGAGGATGTGAGGGTCTAAGGACAGAGGAGGTGAGGGACTAAGGACAGAGGATGTGAGGGTCAGAGGATGTGAAGGACAGAGGATGTGAGGGTCTAAGGACAGAGGATGTGAGGGTGTAAGGACAGAGGATGTGAGGGAAGGACAGAGGGATGTGAGGGAAGGACAGAGGATGTGAGGGTCTAAGGACAGAGGATGTGAGGGTCTAAGGACAGAGGATGTGAGGGAAGGACAGAGGATGTGAGGGTGTAAGGACAGAGGATGTGAGGGTCTAAGGACAGAGGATGTGAGGGTCTAAGGACAGAGGATGTGAGGGTGTAAGGACAGAGGATGTGAGGGTCTAAGGACAGAGGATGTGAGGGTGTAAGGACAGAGGATGTGAGGGTCTAAGGACAGAGGATGTGAGGGTAAGGACAGAGGATGTGAGGGTCTAAGGACAGAGGATGTGAGGGTCTAAGGACAGAGGATGTGAGGGAAGGACAGAGGATGTGAGGGTGTAAGGACAGAGGATGTGAGGGTGTAAGGACAGAGGATGTGAGGGTCTAAGGACAGAGGATGTGAGGGTCTAAGGACAGAGGATGTGAGGGTGTAAGGACAGAGGATGTGAGGGTGTAAGGACAGAGGATGTGAGGGTCTAAGGACAGAGGATGTGAGGGTGTAAGGACAGAGGATGTGAGGGTGTAAGGACAGAGGATGTGAGGGTGTAAGGACAGAGGATGTGAGGGTGTAAGGACAGAGGATGTGAGGGTGTAAGGACAGAGGATGTGAGGGTCTAAGGACAGAGGATGTGAGGGTGTAAGGACAGAGGATGTGAGGGTGTAAGGACAGAGGAGGTGAGGGTGTAAGGACAGAGGATGTGAGGGTCTAAGGACAGAGGATGTGAGGGTCTAAGGACAGAGGATGTGAGGGTCTAAGGACAGAGGAGGTGAGGGTGTAAGGACAGAGGATGTGAGGGTGTAAGGACAGAGGATGTGAGGGTATAAGGACAGAGGATGTGAGGGTCTAAGGACAGAGGAGGTGAGGGTGTAAGGACAGAGGATGTGAGGGTCTAAGGACAGAGGATGTGAGGGTGTAAGGACAGAGGATGTGAGGGTCTAAGGACAGAGGATGTGAGGGTCTAAGGACAGAGGATGTGAGGGTCTAAGGACAGAGGATGTGAGGGTCTAAGGACAGAGGAGGTGAGGGTGTAAGGACAGAGGATGTGAGGGAAGGACAGAGGATGTGAGGGTGTAAGGACAGAGGATGTGAGGGTCTAAGGACAGAGGATGTGAGGGTCTAAGGACAGAGGATGTGAGGGTGTAAGGACAGAGGATGTGAGGGTCTAAGGACAGAGGATGTGAGGGTCTAAGGACAGAGGATGTGAGGGTGTAAGGACAGAGGATGTGAGGGTCTAAGGACAGAGGATGTGAGGGTGTAAGGACAGAGGATGTGAGGGTCTAAGGACAGAGGATGTGAGGGTGTAAGGACAGAGGATGTGAGGGTCTAAGGACAGAGGATGTGAGGGTGTAAGGACAGAGGATGTGAGGGTGTAAGGACAGAGATGTGAGGGAAGGACAGAGGATGTGAGGGTGTAAGGACAGAGGATGTGAGGGTGTAAGGACAGAGGATGTGAGGGTGTAAGGACAGAGGATGTGAGGGTGTAAGGACAGAGGATGTGAGGATCTAAGGACAGAGGATGTGAGGGTCTAAGGACAGAGGAGGTGAGGGTGTAAGGACAGAGGATGTGAGGTGTAAGGACAGAGGAGGTGAGGGTGTAAGGACAGAGGAGGTGAGGGTGTAAGGACAGAGGAGGTGAGGGTCTAAGGACAGAGGATGTGAGGGTCTAAGGACAGAGGAGGTGAGGGTGTAAGGACAGAGGATGTGAGGGTGTAAGGACAGAGGATGTGAGGGTGTAAGGACAGAGGATGTGAGGGTCTAAGGACAGAGGATGTCTCGTGTCCCTCTGAGGCTAATTTGTGATTTGTGATTCTGGGCTCTACAAAATAAACTGAATTGAATTCTACTACTTGCATGCAAAAACCCTCTGCCTGGCACACCTGTCTGACTCTCTCGGTACTGCGGTCTGTTCACCTCCTCTCAGTGAGGAACACAACACCTGGAGGTGGGATGGAGTTGTTAGGTCTGCTGCGCCTTTAAGGCTGCATGTGGTCCACATCTCTCTGCTCCCATGGCAGGCTCTGTAGGTGCACGCTTTCAAAGTTTGACTGGGGAATAAAGAGGGTAACACTGGAGACGACAGCAGCATCACCTCAAGGAAACCATCATCCTCCGAGGAGGAGGAGGAGGAGGAGGAGGAGGAGGAGAGAGAAGGACCGCAGATCGCCTGGGAGTGTCCGACAATGGGAGAGATGGCTGAGCGGATTTTGCATTTATAAATGGGGAAACACAAGAAGGTTAATGTAACACAGTGTGGTTTTTCCAGAAAGGAAGGGACTCCCTCCTCCACCTCCTCCATCCTCCTCCCCCCCAGACCCCCTCAACATGCCGCTTGTGTTCCGCACGCTGTTGTTCGGCTTTGTAACGCTGCTGGTTGTGGTTTTGATAATTGATGATATTGCAGAAGTGGAGAAAGAAACTGCGTAAGTAGCACCCCTGTTATTTACCCATGCATTGTGTGTGTGTGTGTGTGTGTGTGTGTGTGTGTGTGTGTGTGTGTGTGTGTGTGTGTGTGTGTGTGTGTGTGCGTCCATTGTTTTCTTGTCCAGCAGGTTATTTCCACACAGGATTGAATCTGAAGTGGTGGAGGAGGAAAAAAAACTAAAAAAAAACAATACATTAGTAAAAATATATATATTTATTTTTATTGAATTGAAGTTTAGAGTTGGGTTTTTGGACAATGTGTGTTTTGTTTCTATTAGTGACACTTGTGTCCAGCAGGAGCAGCTGTTCAGACAGCAGCCTGCCAGGGTCTCCAGGGATCAGGCTGTTTGTCTTGCAGCAGCCTGCATGCGGGATGGGATACATTTACACTATAAGAGTAGTGTGTGTGTGTGTGTGTGTGTGTGTGTGTGTGTGTGTGTGTGTGTGTGTGTGTGTGTGTGTGTGTGTGTGTGTGTTTGAGGGAGAGAAAGACAGGCAGAAGAGGGGAGGTGGTGGTGGTGGTGGTGGTGGTGGTGGTGGGAAACAAACGAGGCTTTCCTCTTTTTTCTTTTTCATTTTCAGTCCTTGAAATGTTGAGCAGTGCAGCAGTGCTGAATCTTCCAATTCACGTCCATGCCCCTCTTACATTTGACCTGCAAAAAAAAAAATATATTTTTAAATAATACATTTAAAAAATAAATGTGAAACCAACCAGACCTCGATAGTGCAACATCCCACTTTTTTTCTCTCTCTGTGCTACCTGAATTGATTTTTTTTATTTATCTGTGAAGCTCTTGGATTCTCACATCTGCCTTTCAGCAAGAACATTTTGCTTTGAATGCAATTACCCCGGCTGTGCCTCACGTTGTAATGAGGTCGTATTAGTTTGTGATTCACAGTGGGAGAAGGACCAGGACCGATTCCACTTCTGCATAAATGTAGCTTAACACAATTGTAACAATATATTTAAAGCCACCAGGTTTGTAAAAAGTCTGTCGGAGAAGCACAGTCTGTCAGAGAAGCACTTTTCTGTTTCAGTTTCTCACCCTTCAAGACAAGCTGGCAGCTTGTCTTTATTTTATCACACGTGAACAAGGTCATGATTGAAAAATAGACAGATTTGAATGCACATACAGTGTGTTTTCTGTAAATGCATATTGGTTGCATGGTGTATTAACAACCCCTTGTAAAGATTGCACCCTTCCTTAAGGAAAGAAAACCTCCTTTCACAATAATGGGGCTCCATTAAGGCCCCATTTCTCCTCATTACATCAGCAAATGGGCCCACAGTGGATTGCTTTAAAAATACCTTGATGCATGCTTTCCACCTTTATTCTGTCTCGAAAAACGGAAGCACAGGACGCCTGGGATTGAATACAGAGGGTGCATTATTGTTACAGGATATGATTACAGGAAGGACTTGAAACATCAGTCCATTATCATCCAAGCCTTCGTGCTGCAGTAGGTGATTCATAACTCAATCTAAATCATATTTTTCTTCCCATGTAGAAATACTGGACATTCAAAGAAGATGATCTTACATCGGCTCACCCCTCAACCGCACAGGTCTGAAATCCAATTATCTCCACACACACACACACACACACACACACACACACACACACACACACACACACACACACACACACACACACACACACACACACACACACATCTTAATGTGAATTTATACATGTATATATGCCTATAGCTGTAGACAACCAAAGGGGAGCTTACTGGTCTTCACATATCATTTTTATAGTTGGCATTGGGCATCTGATTCCTTTGCAGCCTTGACAGTGACTCATTCACAGTGAGCGTCTCATTACTTTTTACAGCGAGAAGGCAGCTGCTATAAATACCCATCGATGCGGTGGTATCCACGTGATAACAAAAACATCTGCCATAAGAATAACGGCTTTATAACATCATATTAATTGCATTTAAATTAATCTAAGCCTCATCGAAGCCAAGTCAATTTATTTATATACAGCGGTGGAGGAATTATTCAGATTTAATTAAGTAAAAGTAGGCATACCTCTATGTAGAAATACAAGTCCTGCAGAATAAGGTATGTTAGTGTTGTCACTAAAATGTAATTAAAGCACCGAACGCACTCATAATGCAGTATCCTTTTTATGATCTTTGTATGTACAAACAGTATATGTGTAGGGCAATAAAACATACAAATACATACAAATAACCCTTCAATTGAAAAAAGAGGGAAGAATTCACACAATACAGGGATCAAATAATACGACTTTTGTTTCTTATTGATCAGAAGTTTAAAGATCAACAATAGTGCGTCAATAACACGACTTTCCATTCCCTTTTAGAAAGGCTGCAGCACACGTGGATCCGACTGCCTTAACAAGATTGAGCAAAGATGTGAATCATCTCAGTCCGAGCTACAATAACACTGTCAAGCTCTCGTCAAACAACTGGACCTTCAACAGGACCCTCTCCAACCTCATCAGGCAGACTCACCACTCTCCACAATTACCTCAACATCGTTTCACACTCCACTAAGCAGAGTCTTTTATAACCAGTGTGTTTTTTTCTCTTTTCACAGAAAAAATATTCTGAGGTTTCTCGATCCAGAGAGGGACATCTCTATTCTTAAGGGCACACTGAAACCAGGAGATATCATCCACTATGTGTTTGATCGCCACAGCACAACAAACATCTCAGAAAATCTCTACCGTCTTTGCCAACTATATCCCCCATGAAGAACCAACACCACAGGCGCTGCGCTATTGTGGGGAACTCTGGGATTCTGCTAAACAGCAGCTGTGGACCCGAAATCGACTCTCACGACTTTGTTATCAGGTATTTATTTTTTCTCAGAAATGTTATAAGTGATTACCAGGTTGGAGGGCTTCCACTTGAATAAAATCACAACATGTGCAAGTCAAAGTGCACCGTAATTGAAATGGATTAGCACATTAGTTTCAGGTTTATCTCACTTTTCTGAGAGTATAATTCACACTGGAGTTTCTCTGTGCAATTCAGGTTTAGAATTTGTGCTCACACAGCTGGAAATATTATAATTGCACTTTTTAAAAAGCTTTTTAATGATTTAAAGTTGGAAATGAGATGCCGGACTGAGAGCAATTAAATGCATGATTATACATTAGACATTTTGAAAGGCCTTTTTGCATCCAGCAGAACACACATTGTGCTTTTTAGAGAAACAACAGCGCTCTTATGGGTCCTGCACTCATTTACCGGAGAATGGTGTTTGTGAAGGCGTCAGTCGGCTGTGTCTTGTGTTTAAGGAGTCGCTGAGTGGTTATTTATCACCATTCACTTGTCATTGGAGGAAAACAAATCTGTCTAGGGTTATATTATAATGGAAGATGCTAAAAAACAACCATTCTTGCTGGAATTTTGTTTTCAGCAGAACAATCTAACAAAACTGCGGATGTAACTACTGTGAGAAACTCATAAATCAATGACCTTAATGTTGCTGTATCAATGGAGGAGGAAGTAGCTGTCTGTGGTAGCACCTCATTGTGCTGATTGATCGCTAGCTGAATAAGCCCCAAAATCCTTTTGTGTCACTTTTTATTCTGAAATTGATTCTGTTGTCAGCAAATCTTGTCTTTTCTAAGTGCTGCGATGTTATGCCGACGAGGAGAGGTCATGATTTCTAGACCACAGCAGCATGATAATAACGCCGGGGCACGGCGGTAATGGTTGGCTGAAGGCAGACGACAGAAAATGTGGCATTTTGAGAAGCTGAGGAATTTGCTCTGGCATTCACGTCTCAGATACGGGGATAATGTCTCAGCTAAATATAATTATCTGCCCTACGCTGGGTTTCAACAAAGTAGGTTGACAGTATTTTGGGTTAGAGATCATTTCAGCTGACTGTTGTGATGATTTAATGGAATAATTTGGCGTACGTGGGCAAAATGTTGGACCTTTCACAGAGAGTCAATTTATGGTGCATATTTTTCATGTTTTCCTTTTGGATGTAATCTTTGAACTGATTCCTAAATCAGCTGTCAGAGTATGTTGACGGCAACCATTAAGCTGTAGTGGTAAGTTACTTTCCAGTGAAAATCATGCATCTGTTCATAATGATTCTGAATTTTCCGATGAAACTGACTAAATTAAATTCATTGTGTGTTTGATGTTTTGGAGACACATACATATAATTTTCTGGTATTTACTTGGAGGCCGTGGTTAATAGCAATAAAAACAATATGCCATGCTGCTTATCTGCTGAATTTCATTTGAATTTCTGCTCTGTTTCCCTCGTGGTAGAGATTTCTTCCTGGCAAATGGTCTGACTAGCTTGAGGATATAAACAGATGGATGGTAGATTTAAGGAAAAACAAAATAAATGTGTGAGCTGCCGGAAGATTACAATTTTTGAAAGGTACATGTCTGAAGTTAATTAACCATTGCAGAGTAATAACAATAATAATATTAAAAATACATTTTATTATGACAATATAACAGTAATAAACAAAACAACAAGAAAAAAACAGCAGTCACTGTAATCTGCTCATGGAATTAAAGACCTATAAAACTGATACATTAAATCATTCAGGCTCACTTTAGGACCTGTATGATTGAAGCATGGATTTTTGGCTTTCATTTAAGCTCACTTGTGAGTGTGGTGACTGAAGATCATAGGATATGAATCATTTTTATCAAATGGAATAATTTTATCAAAGCCCTCCTGCAATAGTTAAATGTTTTTTACACTCATTCATGCAGGGTTTTGCTTTAATTTGTCAGCCTTCTGCACATGTCAGAGTTTAACAAGCTGTTTTATATATTTATATTTAATTTTGTGAAATTCGTTAGAGTGCTACAAGCAAGGTGCAAAGTCTGTTGAATTAGTTTTATCCTTCTGTGTTTCATGTACACATGATTTGTTACTAAATGAATAACAACAGTCCACTACACACAGACACATTTAGGATCTGTCTCACAAGTGTGTGTTAACACAAAGACAAATGTAAGAAGAAAATGCACTCGCTCTATGTAGGGTGTAAAAGCTTTATCAGTCACTGAATCTGAACTGAAACTTTTAGAATCAGAAGTGTTTGCTAATATATGATAGATTTATCACTTCCAAGGAGCTTTGTTATTCTTTTACTGAGCTAGTTTGAAGCTGAGTTGGTTGCTCAGTATGGTTTTACACTTTATTTAGAAACTTTGCTTCATGTTTGCAGATGCCTGTGGTAGAAACAATCAGATTAAAGAACAGAGAAAACAGATAATAAAGGAAATAATCTCTCATTTGCTGACAGTGAAATTGAGTGACGTGTGCTTTGCTTGTTCTAAGGTGTAACCTGGCGCCAGTGGAGGATTACTCTCAGGACGTGGGCTGGCGGACCAACTTGGTGACCATGAACCCATCGGTGGTGCAGCGGGCCTTCCAGGACCTGGTCAGCGAAGAGTGGAGGGATCGCTTCCTGCAGCGGCTTCAAAGCCTCAGCGGCAGCGTGCTGTGGATACCGGCCTTCATGGCCAAGGGGGGGAGAAGGAGCGGGTGGAGTGGGCCCTTCGCCTCATCCTGTCCCACACTGTGGACGTACGCACCGCCTTCCCCTCGCTGCGCCTCCTCCACGCCGTCAGAGGTAAGATGCAGCTCAGGCTGGCAGCCGCTGGTCCCGGTTAAGTACACCTGTGAGCCGAATAATGAAGGAGGTTGGCAGCTCTAATCTGCATCCCCAGTGGCTATTTTTAAACAGAGCATTAAAGCTGATATCCAGGGGCAGTTGGTGTGATATCACTACTGGGCCTCTCTTCACTCAGTGTGCAACTGGAGTCAAATGTGAAATGTCTTTGTTCGTTTCATTGTGAAATGAATGACTAGTCAACTTTTTGGGAAATGCACTTATTTTCTATCTTGCAGAGTTAGATGAGAAGGTCAATAATACTACTCATCTATGTGTTAAGTAAGTAGGAATCAGGAGGTGATTATTAGTGAAAAAACTGGCCTGGTTCAGTTCAAAGTTCCAAAATATGTCTAGCAACACCTCTCATTATCACATTGTTTCTTTGTTTAATGTTCACACACACACAGAAATGTGACAAGACCAAGAGTCTACAACCACACTACCATTTTTTTGAGGCTGAACTAAATGCTAACATCGGCATGCTAACAATAACTTTGCTTACATCCTGATATTTAGTAAGTATAATACATATTTACCGTTTCAGTTTGGTGTGTTAACAGTCTAACATTTGCTTGTAAGCACCAAACACTGAAAATAAGACGTGAGGCTTTTGGGAACGTCATTAGTTTTGCCGTGTTGCTCATGACATAAACCAAATTTAGGCCTGAATTCATTCTGAGAAGGACATGAATATCTGAACCAAATGACAATCCATGACATTTCACTCCAAACCACAATTGTCAACCTCATGGTCGGGCTTGAGGAAAAGGCGGGGAGTAGAAAGTGAGGGGGTTCATCCTGTGGGGACTGTGAGTTACATGCTTTTGCTATTTCTTGGTGATCAAAAGCCGGGTGCAGTGACTTCACATAGTCTTGTCATCACATTGAGGTTACCAGGCAACCAGCAGAAACTCCACAACAAGTGCTGAATGGATTGATCATGGTATTGATCCTCTCATTAAACCCTCTGCAAGAAAGCAAATAATGTTTTTTTCCCAAAAGCTATGTGCAAAATATCACTTACCTGTTTGCTGCAAAATGTGTTTTTTAGATATTTAGATAGATATACAAATAAGATATGCTGGTAAACTGTGGTATAATAGGACATTTATATTTTGATAATCTTTATTATTTATTTATTTTAGAACTGGATCTTTTTTGAGGATTTTTTTGCAGATCTGTCAAATACAGCCTACATTGCCTTCAGGCTGTTATCAAACCCCTCTGTGCAATTTTTGTCATGTCCTTGTTTCACTCTCATCACAACCAGACTCTGCTCAGGATCTTTCCTGCTTTGTTAAAAACCTAACAACCGCTGGTCAGTGACCAAATCATGCCATTTTGTACGCCTGAAAGAACACTCTAATTGCAAAGGGAGAACTGGGCCATTATTTTGGTAGTTAACAGTCTGTTTAAACAGTGTTTTACAAGAGAAAATAATTCACCTGAAATCTTTGCGGTGATGAATCCAACGCCTTTGTCTTTTTTTAAAGTTGTGTCTGATAAATGCTCCCCTGACCTTGTCATTTTCTCAGTAAGACTGAACTTTCACTCCCCGTCATGTGCCCTAGAGAGGAGGATCTACTCATATTCCTCCAGCCAAATGCCACATCAGACCATTTCACTGATAATTAGGCCATCTCCTCTGCTTGTTAAAATGCTGATCACCTGCTGTAGTGTTTGGTTAGACTGTAAACCTGACCTGCAGAGTTTTTGCCCTTCATGGCAAACTGACTGCTTTAAATAGTACAACCTCTGCATCTCAGCGTGACCTTCCACACTAACCACAGAGCACACAGCCACAGGAGGCAGCAGTAGCCTCGAGGCTGGAGAAATGGGACGTGACTGGAAAGTAAAATGAAGTTGGGGCAAATGAAAGTCTCACCGCCTGTCCCTGAAGCTGCTCCTGAGGGCAGCACCTGGCATCTCACTGTCATGGCAGCTCCTGGGTCACCTGAAGCAGAAGAATGCAATTGTGCAGAGCAGTGCCAGCGTGTGCAGTTTTTAATTAACATGCTGCAAAAATATATCCTCTGAACAAGTATTAACATTCAGTATACATGTATCTTTTTTCCAAAGAAACATATAGTAAAAGCTCTGCCAATGTGGTGAGAGAGTTCAATTTTTTTCCTCCTCCATTATGCATGTCTTTGACAGATCCAAGAAAAATAGATATTTATTCGTTTCCTAAGCAGATGGCTGCACTAGATTCAAGATTTTGAGCCAGGAAATGTGAGAATAATCTCTTTTACTTTGATGCGAATGGGGCTGCAAAGAGGCAGCTTTTTTTATTGTCAATCTGTACTGAGAGAAAAGATATCCGCACACTTCTTAGAGCCTAAAATGGCATCTTCAGATAGCTTTTTTTTGTCAATGAACAGTACAGAGCCCAATGACATTCATTTAACAATGATGTAAAGAGATAAAAGTAACAAAAATCCACAAATTCCAGAATCTGGAACCAGATAATATTTATTAATTAGAAAACTCGTTTTTTATCACTAATCAAGATTATCAGAAGATTTTTCAAAATGACTTGTTAAGAGGATATTTTTGCAGTGCACCCACACAAATAGAAGAAGAGGTGAAAAGCTCACTTATTGATTATCTGTGAGCAGTCAGTCCTTGAAGGGGCAGCTTGGTGGTCCCCAGCGTAGAAACATATCCGGTAGGCTCTAAATTTATACTTGAGTGACTTCTTAGGATTCAGCTGCACCCTGTGTGCTCCGGCATACTGTATATCTGGATTTATATCAAAACTCAGAGGAGGAAGGCTTTACTGAAGGAGATAAGTGTTGCCTCCTAATGAATACTGACTTAAGTGTGCTACTTAGAAAAGAGCTCTCGAGTTATTGGATGCAGCCAATCACACACTATATGTCTCTGTCAACAGGTATTGGCTAACCAACAATGTCCACATCAAGCGTCCGACCACTGGGCTCCTCATGTACACGATGGCCACTCGCTTCTGTGAGAGATCATCTTTACGGCTTCTGGCCCTTCCCACTCGACCCACAGGGCAAACCAGTCAAATACCACTACTACGACGCTTTAAAGTACGAGTACACGTCCAGCTCCAGTCCTCACACCATGCCACTGGAGTTCAGGACCCTGAGCGCGTTGCACAGACAGGGGCGCTCCGGCTCCACACTGGGACCTGTGACGCAGAGAGAGCCCACAGAAGGAGCTGCAGAGCAAATAGCTGGAAGGATCTCCATGGAAACCACTTTGAGTGAACTCCGGACAAACAGTTTTCTTGTAACCATACTTTTATGAAACTTGAATTAACTTATTTTCAGTAATTGGAATGAACTTTTTCTATTTAAAGCTCTTTTAGTGACTTATTTCACTGGTGTGTTTTACTGTTAATGAGATTTCTATGGCAGCCTTTAAAAAACGTGATCTTTTTCTGCTGACGTTCATGGAGATCCTGTCATCTGTTAGCCCCTTTTCTTAAACAGACCATTTTAAAAGTCCTCCATGTTTCCAGTACTGGTTATAACTTATAAATTAAGGATTCAGAACATATTTTTAGATGCCATTAATGAATGATTAATAGGGCTCCAATACAGGTGTGTTTTTATTCACCAAGCATGTTAACATCATGAGGAGCTGTTGAATTATTGGCTCCTGCAAGACACTTTTTGAGCCACAAGATGGGGAAGCACTTAATAATCAGGAGAACAATGATGAAAGTAAAAAATGTAGGTCAACTGTTTTTTTAATATGATGTTCATCTTGTGATAGCAAATTTTCCTCTGCTAGAGAACATTGTATGCTTTTGTAGCTTCTTATAAAGTCACAGGTGTAAAACAGGTTATTCATAAGCAAAAAATTCCAAAGTCAAGTGAACCAGAGCTGCCGAGTGTTAAGGTTAGGTTACCTTGAGAACCGAATGAAGGAATGGAGACACGTTGAATTGTAATGAGCTTCTTCGAGCAGAGAGAGGGAGTGTACCAGCTGTTCACATAAGAATGTTTGCACAAACTCAGCCGGCGGTAAACTCACTATGTAAACTTTTCTCAAAGAACACCAGCCCTGTTTCTGCAAGCGCAAACATATGTAGTGAGTTCAGGCTGTAGCTGTGTTGGTAGTAAGAAGAGCTTAGCTTTTTTAAATGAATGTAATGGTGATATTCTTACAAATGCTGTAAGAAATGAACCTCATAATGTGCTTTAGATAAATTCATAGTTAAAGTTAGCAGCAGTTTCAGTGCAATAACACTGAGAGGAGTACGAGATGATAACGTGTATGCCTTCATTAATTTAAAACGATGTTTGAATTATGCTTGTATAGTGTGTTAAGGTTAGTATTTCAACCAATATAGGTTCATACAGATATTTGTGGATTTTGATGGAAATTGCCAGTATTTTGTGCCTGTAATAATAATGACGATAATAATCAATAAATTAGAACATTGGACCATTCTCAAGCTAAAAAATAAAACTGTGTTTATCCAAGTTATTCTTAACAGGATGGGAAAGATGGAAAAATTGAAAAACAGAGTTAATAGTGTTACTGTCAGCTGAAACATAGATATGAATAAACACAACAAAAATTATGTTTATTTTAAGGCCATACCAGACTGATTTGTCAAACCAATACATCAGTTTAAAGCTAGTAAACCACTTTGAAGTCTCAAAGTTCAGTTGAGTTTGAGGGTTTTTAGGAATTATCTTGATGTTTGCTCTTTGCCAAACGCTTTGGGTATTTCTCTGCAACAAAATGCCTCTTTCAATAACTATTAGCAGAAGAATTTGAATTATTCTCAGGGCTCTGCAGCTAAACAAGCAGCCTCTCATGCGCTTCCAGCCATGTGATTTGTCCATGTTGTTTTGACGAGATGTGCTAGTTGACTTGTATGTTGGCCAACGTCGCGAGTAAAGTAAAGAATAGACACCAAAGTTGTAATTGATGTGAGCAGTCTGGGGCAATGAAAGGTTTATTTGTGAAAGCTCGACAAAAATAGAAACATTACAGAACACATTTAATAAACCCATTATCTGAAATTTACTTTCTACTGACGTAGTTTCTGATGTAAAACTGAGGGGAGAAACTGTATAGTTTTATCTTACCTTTTTGTCATGTATACTATATGTTAACATCTGATTGATGTCCAAATTCTCGCAAACAATTGTCAGCTTTTGCATGCTTGGTCTTGTCTTGATACATAGAACATGAGTATATTTCATTTTTTTAGTTCTGAAAATATTCAGGATGACTCAAGGACTCTCCAATTGTGCAGTTATGACAAAGTGAATGTACTTATCTGGGTTAGAACACACAAAAGACCAAAATGGAAAAAAGTAACGCTTCAAGGCTCTCAAAACGAGCAGTTTTATTTCAGTAGTGTTTAAAAGAAATGGAAACCAAGGAAACAGCTGTTGGTACAAATAACATCTCTGTGTCAAAACAAACAAACAGGCTTTGTTTTTTTCAATAAAACATCCAAAACCTTTTTGGGGTTTAGATGTGGGATTAGCAGAATTAGCTACAGTCTTCTAATAGCTACCACAATGACTTTAATTCATTTTACAACAGGAACTGTCTGTAGCAGATGATTCAGTTCTAATAAAAGTCCAGAACCAGCCTCTGTAGATGAGCAGGGTTTTTCCACATTATCACACACAACTAAAGATAAAATAAAAGACATCTCAATGGTGGAAGAGGATAAGTGCACATGGGAAAAACACTCCTCTGAGACAAATTTAGCAAAGGCACAAAAGTGGATCTGCACTTTTCTGCACATACAGTGTAAAACTAAAATGAAACATGACACAATACGGAAACGAACAGTGGTCATTTAGTCTGAAGGATAACACAGAAAATAGCCAGCAGTCAGCTTAAGATCATTATATCAAAAATATGTGTTTGACAGTTTCATTAAATTATCTTCATCATCATCATGTCGCTTGTATGTCTAACAGTGATAACAAATGTATCCAATCTTCTGTGAATGTCAATAACTTTGTTTATAGCACACTGTTCCTTCTCCTGGAAGAAAATGTTGTACAATTTGGGCTTTACAACCTTTTCTGTTAACTAGGGATGGTAGTCATTCAGAAACAGCTGTAGGACACGGTGCTCTCAATCAAATAACAGTTTGGATAAAAACAGAATGTCGCCTACAACACCCTCACTTCCATTTGCTGCAGAACCCTAATTTAGGTATTCTGCAACATTGTTAGTTCACTGTAATTCAATTTAGGGTGCAGACAGAGACGAGGAAGGGTTTGTGACCTCTTCTGCTATTTCTTCTGTGCACTTTATGTCAGACGTTTGGTTGATTATATATTGTGTTTTTGAAATAAAGATACAACTAATTTAACAAACCAGTGATGCTTTTGATTTTTTTTAAAGTAATTTAATACTTATATCATGGGCCAAATTACTTTTTTACGATCAAAACTTCCATTTTAAACCCACATGTCAAAACATTTCCAACAACATTCAAAGCCAGTGTTGCCACTTTAAACGACAGGAACGCTTTTTTATTTTTATTTTCTCTTTTTACCCGAAACTGTATGGCACGGAGAAGCATCTCTTCAGGGGGGAAAACAAGCCATTTCTAGTTAGACATTACACAAGTCAGTGATCCATTAACAGGTATTATTGTGGGAAACTTTCCACTAATACTTTACTAACTGTTCACCTATATCTCAAACAAGAGATACCTCATTTTTGGATCGTTTTTAATCGAGTAACTAGAAATGATATGGTGACGTAACATTGTTTTCGATTTAGAAAATAAGATACTGGGTGCGTGTCGAGCATGTTAAATACTGTTGTTGATATCTTTCAGTAGTTACTTGATTAAACAAGATTGTCACATGATTGAACACACTTGATCACAACATATTACAGCTTTCACATTCATAACAAAATGTCATGTTTCATAAACACCTCACAAATATACCCTGACTCTATTATTTGAGCTTTTAATCAATTTTGAACCTCAAAAAACGTAATTCAGCTGAGATAGCAGCAAAACAGGAATGTCAACAACATACATTAAAAAAATATACGCTTACTTCATACATAAGGACAGACTGCCTTCAACAGTATATATATACGCACAACAAAGTGGTTAGTAGATAGAAATATATTTGGTATGAAATTTTTGTTAAAAATATCAATTGCTGTATATCAATAGAATTTTCAAAGTGTGCACTTTTTTACATTTGAATAAAGTATTCTCCGCGTAATATTTTTTAGATGTTAACAGTTGATCCAACAACTGATTTAATATGGGCATATCATAGTTTGAAAGCAGGCGCTGGTTCCTTTCTACTATAAACTCCTCAGCCCAACCATCTGTAGTTCAAGTGTAGAAAATTAAATGACAACAACTGTCAGCAAATGCAACAAAAAATGTCATTCTGATCTTACTAAAATCAGAAAGAATTGTGCAGGTAAGTTGTGTCACATGATAGAAGCAGCAGCAAAGCAGTGAAACAAATGATATCCATGTGGCTCCAGTCCTTTTATCACAGATTAAAGCCATGCACAAGCAGCAAATAAAGTTTCTGATCTGATAAGACTTGAACTACACAAAAAAAAAACAGGAAATCACTTGAGTTGTCCCGTGCAAAACAGGAGTTATAAAGTATTGACGTCCATGCAGGGATTCACCTAGAACAAAAACATGAAAACTCAGAGTTACTAGACAGAACTATATCTGATGCTACTGCCCCTATGGTTAGGAGGAAACATTCCCCTGCAGAGTCCGGTCTGACTTGGATGCCAAGAATGTCAGGTAAACAGGAGGTCATATCTTCCTTTGAGGAAGTGGTTGTGAGTTAAAGAACAATGGAGAGGACGGAAGGGTGAAACCGTATATCAACATCAGATGAACTACTACAATGTTTCTTTAAAATAGCGCGTTTCTTAAAGAAGATAAAGTACAAATATTTATACTTTGATATTCCTATTCTGAAGCTGTGGTTTTATACTGCATCGCATTACTTCTAATTTATGTGGGCTTAATATTAAGAGCAATAGAAGTCCACTGAAGGAAGTGAGAAACTATGGTGCCACCCTGCACCATTTGATAGTCAAAACAGAGTCCCAAGGTGCGTTACATTACGGAAATCGAGGTTAAAATATGTTGAGAGTACAATGGTTACAAGCGAGAGGCATTGAGTAAAAGTAAGACAGGTAAAACCAGGCAATTTAAAAGCACAAAAACACTATAAAGGGTTTAGGTTTTTGAAAATATACACTAATCTTTAGTCTTTAATCATAGATTCCCTCTAATGTGTGTACATCACTCTTAATGGGATTAGGCCTGTAATCGTTCTTATTTGTAGTAACAGGAAAAACGTGTTTTCGGATCTGAAAATAATATAACGCTTTTTCAATTGAAAAAGAACAAACCTGTATTTGACGTCAAAGAGGGTCGAGTCATCCTCATCGTCGTTCTCCTCATTAAGAGGGGCCATCTCCACACGCTCAGCAGGTGTCGTTATAATGTCATATTTCCTTGTTTTTCTGATTCGTCTCCCAGATCTGTTTGGAAGAAAACGTTGCCAAACATGAGACAAGCACAATAAATAAAATCGCACCATTTAGTCTGACTGACTACGTCCGTTGTAAACCTATTTAGTTTGGGTTTTTATTTTTCCATATGTTGAGGATTAAAGTGGTGACATCTTACAACCTCGAACTAATGCTTTCCTCAGATGAATTAGTGCTGGAAGGATTACTAAATTGAGATTAATGTAAAATTGATTGGCACCATTTGTGTGGAAATTGTGATTGATCAACCAAAATGCTACACATTCTCTAGTTACACTTTTTCAAATGAAGATTGAATATACTTTTTTCCCCTGTTATATTTCTTTGTAAAGCAATTTGAAGACATCACATTGAACTTATCCTATTCGTAGTAGTTTGTAGCACTTACTATATTCGGATTAGTCTGTTGCAATTATTGTTTTCGTAGTAATTTGCCTCTGCACTGTACTTTTGCTCTGGTTTATGCTCTTAGATGCTTGTTTAAGAAAGGAGATGCACTTATGACTTCTGGTGACTAGTAGTTCTCTTGAATACCTATGTTGAATACACTTCCTGTAAGTCGCTTTGGATAAAAGCGTCTGCTACATGACTGTAATGTAATGTAATGTAATGTAACTCTGGGAACTTGTGGTGGCCATTTTACATTATTTTCTGATATTTTATGAGATAAAAGATCTACTAATTAACCATCAATCATCATGTAATCAGAATTGTCATTATTATTTGCAGCCCCGATAAGAAATATGATTAAAGAACTGTGAAATATAAACTTCACATAGATCACAGACACATCAGGAGACAAAATAACCCTCATGAAGCACCATATGGGAGGAGCATTAAGGAGCATTATCAATAGGCCCAGACCTAACATAACCACATGCTCTTAATCGATGGATTTACCAGGAACACAACAAAGTGCGACATTTATACAATGGTCATCCTACTGATCAACATTGTAAAGGCCTCCATAGAGATCAACCTGCCTACCTGACCACTTTGATGACCAGGCATGTGATGAGAGCAGCTGTTAACACGAAGATGAAAATAACAATGTTTTTCAGAGTTGGAAGATGAGTCATTAGAGAAGAAATCCGGGATCCCAGGGCGGCATCTGTGACATTATGTGTCAGATCTTCATTTTGGCTGATGATGGATGAAGATGTTGAATTCAACTGCGTCGCAGGTGAAGAAGGAGTTTGTGGTTCTCCACCGACCAGCCAGAGAGCCGCAACAATGAAAGTAAATACCAGATTGTATGTCACCATGATGCTGAAATAATAATATAAAAAAAAAAACGAGCAGGATGATGTTTCAGTAGCTTCTCCGAAATAGATGAAATGCGACAGCAGCTGTCATATTATAGGGACTCGGCTGGACGCACTATAATGGGAAACGCAAACATCCATCTCTCTTCTCCTCTTCTCCTAAAGGTGTTCTTCTAGTTCGTATTTTGCATTTGCTTCCAAAACGTGTTTCCCTTGAGGTGAGCTGTAGCAATCCTTCCTGGTTGCATTAGGGCCGTGTGGAGGGTAGAGATGGGGATTATCCGCCTCCGGAAGAGCTGTGAAGGCTGGCCGGCTGTGCTCGGTGCTGAGGAGGAGCGTTATGTGCGCTGGTGATGCCTTCAGGCAACCTCGTACATCCTAAAACCTACAGACCTGCTGTCAGCAAGACCAATATGTTGGCAGCTTGATTTAGTGGCTTATGATTGAGTACTTTTTTTAAAATAAAAGTAAAGTAAAATAAAATAAAATAAAATAAAGTAAAATAAAGTAAAGTAAAATAAAATAAAATAAAATAAAATAAAAGCACTAAAATAAAGTAAAAAATAAAAATAAAATAAAATAAAATAAAATAAAATAAAAAAATAAAATAAAATAAAATAAAATAAAATAAAATAAAATAAAATAAAGATAAAGTAAAGTAAAGTAAAATAAAAAATAAAATAAAATAAAATAAAATAAAATAAAATAAAAAAAAATATGAAAGTGTGGAGGAGGAAGCACTAATACATTACATTACATTACAGTCATTTAGCAGATGCTTTTATCCAAAGTAAAGTAAAAAAATAAAGTAAAGTAAAGTAAAATAAAATAAAATAAAATAAAATAAAATAAAATAAAATAAAATAAAATATGAAAGTGTGGAGGAGGAAGCACTAATACATTACATTACATTACAGTCATTTAGCAGATGCTTTTATCCAAAGTAAAGTAAAGTAAAGTAAAGTAAAGTAAAATAAAATAAAATAAAATAAAATAAAATAAAATAAAAAAATAAAATAAAATAAAATAAAACAAAATATGAAAGTGTTACATTACATTACAGAAGAGGAAGCACTAATACATTACATTACATTACATTACAGTCATTTAGCAGATGCTTTTATCCAAAGCGACTTACAGGAAGTGTATTCAACATAGGTATTCAAGAGAACTACTAGTCACCAGAAGTCATAAGTGCATCTCCTTTCTTAAACAAGCATCTTAAAGCATAAACCAGAGCAAAAGTATAGTGCAGAGTGCATATCATTCACCCATTCACACACTGATGACAGGCTACCATGCAAGGTGCCACCATCAGACTCTAACTAACATTCATCATCCAGTCCACACCGATGGCAAGCCTTCAGGAGCAACTTGGGGTTAAGTGTCTTGCCCAAGGACACATCGACTGTATCCAGGTATCGAACCACCGAACCTCTGATTGGAGAACTACCTTGCTCTCCACTACGCCACAGCCGCCCCCCTAATACCTTTTAGGCTACTTTCATAAATATAGCAATATTACGTCCGTAGAAATACTCTGTCAAATTCGTGGATTCAAAAATCTTACTATTATGTGTAATGAAGTAAAACGTACAATATTGGCTAAAATGTAGGGGAGTAGAAGTATAAAGCGGAAATATTTATGTAAAGTACAAGTACCTAAAAATTGTACTTCAGCATAGCACTAGAGTAGATGTACTTGAGTGCATTCTACCGCTGCACCTTCCTAACGGAGATGTTTCTAGTCTTTGAGGCTATGTCTAGATCTAGTCTATAGAAATATTTAAGAACTGGAGTATTGATATATACAAAAACAAAAGAGTTGGGCGACAGTAAAATATCCTCAGTGTAGGAAAGTCCTTACTATTGTGTGATTGGTTGGTGGTATGCAACTGAGATGTGTGTAATTTAATGTGTAGTTTTATGTTCCTTCAGTCTAAATGCAAATTCCTCACATACTACCAGGAGATTATTTCATGTATAATGACAAAACATTGAAAATAGTATTGATTCTTACGTCTATACATTATAAATACTACAGTACCTTTACTTTTTGACAGATCCCATCCTAAAGGCTTGGGTGTCAGTCAATCAGTCTAACTTTCTCTCACCACTTTGCTGCACATTTGGAGTTCACTGGCAAGTGACACATTTCCAACAGCAAGTGAAGGCAGCATTTCTCTGTTTACCCCTGGGCCACAGCAAACACAATTTTCCAAGGGCAGCAGACTCTTGGGTCCCAGGGAAAATCTTGATCAGACAAGACATTGATTAGCAGTCAATTGATCAGTGACGTGAGAATCATTCAGCAAATCTATAGTCATAACGCAAACACACAATAAACATTTGTCCTTGTCATAGTCACTCAGAGACACACAGAGCCACATCTTATGATTTATCTCCATTTATATTTCACTAAACGTATTTGTTTACGATCTACATAGTCCTAATGAAAAAGTAGACCAACACTTAATAATCCCTCTGATGTCTGGTGGGTACAATCTTTGCAGTTAATATTACTTCAGAAATATTTCACAGTGTGCAAACCTTTAATCTGAAAACAAAGACAGCCTGTGCAGTTTTGTCTGTTTGATGTCTGGTCTTATTTCTGTACAGCTACTATTAGAAGTGCTCCTCTCCTGTATGTGAGAGCTTATCAAGGCCCACTAGATGGCAGCACAAAATAACAACATGCATTTTCCTTCAATGCATAGGTGGAAATTCAGTTCTGACTGGTTTGAGAATGCCTTGAGGAAAGGATCTGGAGCAGGAGAGGAAGTGAGGGACATGCTGTTCACAAACATGCACACAAAGCCATAAAGTACCTGTGCACTATGTTAATGTATGATTTTGCACTATAGATTTATTTTTATCGTTTTATTATTGGGTTTGCTAACTTAACTTATTTTACTATACTATTTTATTTTTATCTATTTTATTTATTTATTTCATTCATTTTAATTTTTATTTAATTTATTTTTTTTAGTTTATTTTTATCCTATCGATTGTTTTTATTGGACCATCTATTGTACTGTTTTATCAGGGTTTAAGTCTTACCTTAGTTTGTCTTCCATTGTTGGGCCTCATTGTTGAGCTTTCTTTTGTTTTATTGCCTTGCTTTTGCTGCTTTGTCTGTCAAAGCACTTTGTAAACTCTGTTTTTAAAGGTGCTATATAAATAAAGTTATTATTATTATTATTATTTCTTATTGGGGACTTTTCCTTCTTCCTCACAAGGGAAGATAGAAATATTAAGCTGAAGGGGAGGGTTGTCACATTCTGAGAGGACGGCCTGAACTTTGCACAGAGAAGCAGCTATGCATGTGTCCATGGTGATCAGGTTACAGTGCTTCAACCTGGCTTACAACACAGTTTGGTTTTTCACGCTTCCCTTTCAGTGTAACTGCAATCTTATTAAAAAATAAGTTAGGCCACCATAATATATGTAATTACAATAGATATGCTTAATGTGAATCTATTTTACAACTAGATTAACTTAAATGTCTTAAGTTCAATGTCCAATGTTCTGGATCTTTGTGTAAAGTGAGTGGAAAAAAAGTGAATTATAAAGTGGATGTATAAGACTTATAATTGGAAAGGAAATCACTTAATGGGCCAGATTCTGTGTACTGGGATTATACCCTGAAGATAAGGAAACTAAACCAGAATATGAATATTGAACACTTGAAACTGTCTAGAAATGATGCACTGCTGTGATGTTTAGTTATAGATTGTTTTTTTGTGTTTTGTTTATTTGTTTATGTATATGTTTATTGTGCCAAACTGAATCAACAAAAATGGGTAGAACTTTTTTTACTATACATTCATGAACTTGAGTCACGTTGATTTTGCACCTTGATACTCTAGTCCCTTCAAGCCATATCACGCCTTGACATGCCTCACCATTAACCTCCACTGTTTGTTGAACAACGTGACCACACCAGAACAAAGAATCATTTGTTTGGCTAATTAAAATGCAAAAACATAAGAACAGAGCTTACCTGTTCTTATCTCAACTGTTAAAGGATATTTGCAGAGTAAGATGACGTTTGGTTTATGTGCTTTGACCTGAAATACAACACCCATGAATGCAACCACGCCTGTTGTTAGTGCTGTCAAGGCACACCCTTCTGCTACAGAAAAGGCTACTTTTTATTTAACAAAACAAATGGCTGCAATTCCGCCTTCCCATTCTGACAAAGAAATGTTTTATGTTAAAGTCTGCAAGTCATATTATTGTAAATATAAAGGGGCCAATATAAAAGCTCTCCCAGCTGACTACTACCTGGAGTCTTCTTCTATATGAAATGGCAACCTGTGTGTAACATTAATGACATTTTTCGGTAAATTGCTAACATAATAACATTGCAACAAACACAGCAAAAAACTGTATGAATTATCCAGATCAGTTGAACAGGCATTTATTTATCGTTCCTTTGTTTCTCTCCTGCAGCAACAATAGTTACAAAATGCCTTAAGTGAAACCAAATTGTTGCTCTTAAAAAAGGGATATTCACTAAGCTTTGTGCTGCAACAACACTGCCAACTATTCCAATTCTCAATCTCTAAAAGCACAATTTGAGATTGAAGCATTCAGTTCATTTAAAGGTTAAAGGCACCTCTTAGATTATTTTGGGATTTTAACAGATTTGGTGAGTAAGCACTCCCTTGTTCAAACCGATCCAAACAGTTAGTCAATACTAGACAGTGTTCACTTGCAGGGAGGGCTCTCCTGTTGCTAGGCTGAGGATCTTTTTAAAGAAAATCTTCCACTGCAGAGAGCATGCGCTGTCGAGGCAAACATCTCATTGGTCAGCGATGGGGGTGGAGTGGATACCACAGCACAGCCTCCATAGACTTCCAAAAAAAGGCTGCACTGACTGAACAGCCAGAGTTTGCTAAATTTGGTTGTCCCCATTAGACTTCGTTCAAACTTTTTTCTCAGTTAAATCAATTAAATATAATTAATCTTAATTGATTCCGTCACAAGGAAGGCAGGCATTCATGTTTAGTTATTATTATCCTTATTCAGAGAAGCCTTAAGGAGGCAGTTTTATAGTTTTACTTCAGATTAATTGTTTGTATATGTAATATAGCTGCAAACATTAAAGACATTAAAATCCCCCGTGTGCATGCATATCTCACTCCAAAATGGAATAATGCATGACCCAAATCGCTCCTTCATTACTGTGAAATGGTCATAGTCAGGTGACCTACATTTCTATCACAAACTAAGCCTGATGTCTGAAGTATGGTCTATAGGCTAGATAAACCAGGGAATAAACATGTTATTGATCATTTATTGACAGATCTGCATTTGCAATACACCATATTTCTCCTTATCAAAAATGTTTAAAGAAGGCCTGTGCTACTAAAGCAAGACAAAGCTTAGACCTACTACAAAGCCCATATATACCTGGGTAATTTGAGGATAGTCCTTTGTATCTCTTAAAACAGGCACACTGGACCAGTTCTAAGAGGAAAATGTGTTCAAAAATATTCACTTACCCTCCTATTTACAGTACTACCACTGAGCAGGTATCTAAGTATATAACTAAGTATCACTGTTTTACAAATACATGGATGTTTTTCTTTACAAATAGTTAACTTCATATGAGTAGGTCAGTCAGTAAGTGTTAACAATAACAGTGCCAATTTATTCAGATTATGTGGTTATGTGTTGATATTTCTATCTTTATTTTGTTGTATAGTATGTGTATTTATTGTCTGTGTAGTTGTATAGTATGTGTATTTATTGTCTGTGTAGTTGTATAGTATGTGTATTTATTGTCTGTGTAGTTGTATAGTATGTGTATTTATTGTCTGTGTAGTTGTATAGTATGTGTATTTATTGTCTGTGTAGTTGTATAGTATGTGTATTTATTGTCTGTGTAGTTGTATAGTATGTGTATTTATTGTCTGTGTAGTTGTATAGTATAGTATGTGTATTTATTGTCTGTGTAGTTGTATAGTATGTGTATTTATTGTCTGTGTAGTTGTATAGTATGTGTATTTATTGTCTGTGTAGTTGTATAGTATGTGTATTTATTGTCTGTGTAGTTGTATAGTATGTGTATTTATTGTCTGTGTAGTTGTATAGTATGTGTATTTATTGTCTGTGTAGTTGTATAGTATGTGTATTTATTGTCTGTGTAGTTGTATAGTATGTGTATTTATTGTCTGTGTAGTTGTATAGTATGTGTATTTATTGTCTGTGTAGTTGTATAGTATGTGTATTTATTGTCTGTGTAGTTGTATAGTATGTGTATTTATTGTCTGTGTAGTTGTATAGTATGTGTATTTATTGTCTGTGTAGTTGTATAGTATGTGTATTTATTGTCTGTGTAGTTGTATAGTATGTGTATTTATTGTCTGTGTAGTTGTATAGTATGTGTATTTATTGTCTGTGTAGTTGTATAGTATGTGTATTTATTGTCTGTGTAGTTGTATAGTATGTGTATTTATTGTCTGTGTAGTTGTATAGTATGTGTATTTATTGTCTGTGTAGTTGTATAGTATGTGTATTTATTGTCTGTGTAGTTGTATAGTATGTGTATTTATTGTCTGTGTAGTTGTATAGTATGTGTATTTATTGTCTGTGTAGTTGTATAGTATGTGTATTTATTGTCTGTGTAGTTGTATAGTATGTGTATTTATTGTCTGTGTAGTTGTATAGTATGTGTATTTATTGTCTGTGTAGTTGTATAGTATGTGTATTTATTGTCTGTGTAGTTGTATAGTATGTGTATTTATTGTCTGTGTAGTTGTATAGTATGTGTATTTATTGTCTGTGTAGTTGTATAGTATGTGTATTTATTGTCTGTGTAGTTGTATAGTATGTGTATTTATTGTCTGTGTAGTTGTATAGTATGTGTATTTATTGTCTGTGTAGTTGTATAGTATGTGTATTTATTGTCTGTGTAGTTGTATAGTATGTGTATTTATTGTCTGTGTAGTTGTATAGTATGTGTATTTATTGTCTGTGTAGTTGTATAGTATGTGTATTTATTGTCTGTGTAGTTGTATAGTATGTGTATTTATTGTCTGTGTAGTTGTATAGTATGTGTATTTATTGTCTGTGTAGTTGTATAGTATGTGTATTTATTGTCTGTGTAGTTGTATAGTATGTGTATTTATTGTCTGTGTCTGTGTAGTTGAGCTGCTGCAACACTTGCATTTCCCCATGGGGATCAATAAAG
>NC_072449.1:28275199-28320199 GCF_027596085.1 Anoplopoma fimbria
GACCGAGAGACCAGATGATGAATATACTACTGTGAAGGTCGGTCTGAGAGGGGCCATCATCCATCCTGGAGAAATTGCCTATGTCAAATGTCAGGTCCCAGACAATTTTCATTCCACTGACTCGCTTGTGTTATTTGAACCCAAATTCAACAGCTTGCCATTAGAGAGGCTAGACATCGGTGAGGGGCTAATGGAAATTTGTCAGTCTGACAGGCCCTATGTTGAAGTGCCTATAGGAAACCACACAGAGCAGGACGTGATCCTGCCCAGCAGGACAGTTATTGGCAGTATTGAGCCTATTGAGAAAATAATAGAAGTAGCCAAGCCGGAGTGTCACAAGAAACATCAAAACCCAGTACATGGTGCTGACTATTCATCCACAACTAAGTTAAGCAATGGCAACTCAACCACACTGTGGCACCCTTCTGTTGACATAAGCCATCTAACAGAAGAACAACAGAAGGAAGTCAAACAAATGCTGTATGAAGAATCTGGAGCTTTTGCTCAGGATGATGATGACATCGGATGCATCCCCAGTCTCCAAATGGGCATCAACCTTAAGGATGATATTCCTGTCCAGCAAACCTATACATCAATTCCAAAGCCACTCTACAAGGAGGTCAAGGAATATGTACAGGATCTGCTCGCTAAAGGATGGATAGTGAAGTCAAAGTCACCATTTGCTGCTCCAGTGGTCTGTGTTAGAAAGAAAGATGGGACACTCAGACTGTGTATTGACTACAGACGACTCAATCAAAAGACTGTGCCCGACCGACACCCCTTACCTCGCATTCAAGACCTAATCGACACCCTTGGAGGTAATAGCTGGTTCACCATTCTGGACCAAGGAAAGGCCTATCATCAGGGCTACATCGCTGAGGGGTCTCGTCACATGACAGCATTTGTCACACCCTGGGGCCTATATGAATGGGTGAGGATCCCATTTGGCCTCTCCAATGCTCCAGCTGCCTTTCAGAGAAGCATGGAGGAAATGCTGGACAGTCTGCGGGATGAATGCTGTATTCCCTACCTGGACGATGTCCTTTGTTATGGCGAATCCTTTGGAGATCATGTTGAGGGGGTAAGGCGGGTCCTGAGAGCTCTGCAGCGGCATGGTGTGAAGCTCAGACCAACAAAATGTGAGCTATTTAAGCATGAAGTCAGATATGTGGGAAGGATGGTCTCTGCAGAGGGAGTAAGGATAGACCCGAAGGATCTGGATGCTGTCCTAGCTCTGAGGGAGAAGACGCCCAACACGGTAGGAGATGTCAGAAAGCTACTGGGATTCCTCAGTTATTATAGGACATACATCCAAGACTTCTCTCGCATTGCCAAACCCATCTATGAACTGCTGCAGGTAAAAGGGAGCACAGCAGAAAACCAACCGAGGACACAGAAAAGAGGGAAAGGTGTCCAGCTCTCTTCAAGGTCCCCAGTCAAGTGGACGGTGGAGCACCAGGGTATCCTCCACCAGCTCATTAACACTCTTACCAACCCACCTGTATTAGCATACCCTGATTTTGACCTGCCCTTCACAGTACACACTGATGCCTCAGAGCAAGGTCTAGGAGCGGTGCTCTACCAGCGCCAGGAAGGAAGGCTGAGAGTCATCGCCTATGGTTCAAGGACTTTGTCTCCAGCAGAGAAGAACTACAGGCTTCACTCTGGCAAGCTTGAGTTCCTCGCTTTGAAATGGGCTGTTTGTGAGAAATTCAGGGACTACCTGTTTTATGCGCCCCACTTCACAATCTACACCGACAATAACCCACTAACATACGTCATGAACACAGCCAAACTAAACGCTGTTGGTCACAGATGGGTAGGTGAACTTGCGGACTTCCGGTTTGATGTCAAATACCGACCAGGAAAGAGCAATGTTGATGCCGACACCCTCTCCCGTCTACCACTGGACATTGACAGATATGTGGCAGTGTGCACTGAAGAATTGTCTAAAGAAGCGGTATGTGCAACATGGGAAGGTAGCCAGGCTGCCGAGAAACAAGACATTGCTTATGTGGCAGCCCTTAATCTTGCACAAGATCCAGAACCACATGGGATGGAACATCTACCTACCATTAACCATGATGAGCTGGTCAAAGCTCAGAGAGAAGACCCAGCAATCGGGACACTGATAAAACTGAAGGAAACAAAGAGAGTCTTGTCAAATGAAGATCGTCAAGGAGCGAATGGTCTCCTGCGAAAACTCATGCATGAATGGGGAAACTCCACATCAAGAATCAACTGCTGTACAGGCAGACCATGCAGCGACAACAACTCGTCCTCCCAATAAAGTACCAAGCGGTGGCTTTAAAGCACCTCCATGATGACATGGGTCATGTAGGAACTGAGAGAGTCGTTAACTTGGCAAGAGATCGGTTCTATTGGCCCTTTATGAAAAGAGACATCGAAGTCCATGTGACCAGGAGATGCCCCTGTATCAAAAAAAAGAAACCTGTCACTCATATCAGAGCACCAATGGGAAGTATCACCAGCACCTCCCCACTGGAACTGGTCTCCATTGACTTCATGCATCTAGAGACAAGCAAGGGTGGTTATGAATACATCTTGGTTGTCATTGACCATTTCACTAGATTTGCCCAAGCGTATCCAACCAGAAACAAGTCTGGACGAACAGCTGCAGAAAGAATCAACGTTTAAATCGAACTCTGCTTCAGATGCTGAGAACCCTAGAAGAGAAAGAGAAAAGCAATTGGAAAGAACACCTACCACAGATCGTGCATGCGTATAATTGTACCAAACATGAAGCCACAGGGTTTTCACCACACTACTTATTGTATGGACGACATCGCGTCTACCTGTGGACCTATTGTTTGGGCTGTCCACAAATGAGGAAACAGATTCTCCCAGGGGTTACGCAGAGAAATGGGCGAAGCGGATGAGAGAAGCCTATCGAGTTGCCTCTCAGAATAGCCAACAGTCAAGTGCTAGAGGCAAGAGATATTATGATCGACACCTGAAAGGGAGTCATCCTTCAGCCTGGTGACAGGGTCTTGGTTGGAACCTGAGTGAAAGAGGGGGTCAGGGAAGTTAAAGGTCCTACTGGGAGCAAACAGTGTATGTGGTTAGGGGAGCAAGTGAATGACAGCCCTGTCTACAAGGTGTCAACAGAGACTGGTGGGAATAGAGTGAAGATTTGCACCACAAAACCTCATACAGCTATTCATGGTTAAATGTTGTGTAATAGTGTATTCTTTAAGCTAAGAGGTTGGAAGGAGATAAATGTTACTGAAATGTTACGTTCCGACGTTAACATAAGCAGGGTATTCAAGCACATTAACTAACATTACTACTTCTATGCTACACTAGCTATTGGAGGTATACTGAAAGTCTACACATGCTGTTATTGTTTTTTAATAATTGTAACAATGAATAAAGACCTACCCTTTTTAGCTGCTGAATCAGTTAGAAATCCTCGATATATCCTTCAAACGCATTTTGTAGACCCTTCTGTCAGCTTCTCTCTGAAATCGCTTTTTCATTTTTCCAAAAATCTGATAATATTTCTGCAGGGAGTGCATTTAGTGATAGTGTGGGCTCCAATGGTAGCTCTGACAGCTGGGGGAAAGCTTTTCAAAGGGTCAGTTGTCAGACTCTAAAAACGTCCTAAAATAACTGCAAAAGTGTGCATTTATATTGAAAGTTACAGTATTGTGGCATGGCAGTTTAAGTTTAAGTTAACACTATTATATAAGATATTCATTGTGATGGAAGTCTGCTAAATGATTTTCATATCATACAGAAATGAAGAGAAGCCAAAAAATACATTTAAAAATCTACACAAAACACAAAATGCTAAATGTTTATCTTTGAAATAAAAATATATGTGCAGTGAACTCCCTGAAACTAACCTATTCTCACTACCAACTCGTCAAATACCGACCCTTGGTCAGTGGTCCTCTGTGTCTGATACTGACGCACTGATGCATCCTTTAACATTAGTACGAGACACACCTGGCTTTCAACTAACCCACTCATGCAACCCCATCCCCGTTGTTAGAGCGACTGACGGAGTATAAAGAGAGTAGAAGTCCGCTTTGGGAGAAGGTCAGGGTGGATGGTTCGGTCAGACTGGTTGGGCCATGGGACTGCTGTCCGAGTCTGATGTGTAAACTTTATCATTTTTTACATTGTTCTTATATTAACCCAAACCATAATCTTTTCCTAAGCCTTACCAAATGCTTTTGTTGCTTAAACCTAACCAAGAAAAGATCAAAACAAAGTAAACCTACATTGGACCTCTTTAAAAAGAAACTGTATGCATGTAACAAGCAGAAACAGTCACGCCATCCCTGACACGCTCAAAACTGATGCTTGAGGCATACCTAGAGCTTCATAAGCTCATGGCCACTCACCAGGTTGTATTATTTGATGAGTTGGGACTGACAACGTGTTGTAAACATGCAGGACTACAGGTATGGCCCATTAGTTAGGTACTGAGCCTTCGGTTGTTACAGACTATGGAACTAGAACATTATTGCATGAAACATAAAATAAGGATACTCATGTCAATCTTGTGATTAACATGGACAGCTGTCTCTTGCCCTGGTAAGCACCACTTGGCCCTGCAATGGAAATCAGACCCAAGTCTGTCCTGACCTAAATTCTTAACTAATGTCTCATTCTCACTACATGGTATTAATCATTCAGAGTTGGGTTAAGGGAGGGAGGAGGCAGAACACAGGGCCTGGCACTCTAGGCTCCTGTTGGCCTGAGGTTATGGGCCAACGGGTGGAAGAGAAAGTCACACAAAGGCAACTGAAGTGTCAGATAGATGCATCATGCAGCGTCTGCGCAATGGAGGGTAAGGTGGCGTGAAGGCAGCAGGCACAGATGACACGATGAGACTCAAATATTCACTGGCTTGTTTTTTCTCGCAAAACATTAACGACTAACTTGTCATGCACTGCTGCTGAAAAAGAATAGGGGACCCTACAGTCCCACATTTTCCCTTCTGATACCTAATATCAGGTGGTTGATACGGATCCAATGCCAATTTCAAACCATGGGATAGTAGTTGAAGGAGGAGCGGCAGATATTCTAAAATCTCTATGTGAGAACTAGTACTACCTGGCCACTGTTAGTCATCTGTTAAGCTAGCTAAACCCTTCAATGCAACGTAGGTTTAGTTGGCCATTCATCAAGGTCGCCAGAATGGGGGCAAAGCCGGATGGAAAGGCACCACAACACTAGAGGGACGTCTACAACAGAGGCTGTACACTCTAATATTAACCGTGTTTGTGTCTAAAAACAGCACTTGGAAACCACGCCATCGCCGGAGAGTCGACCCACTGGACACCAGGCTGGGCACCAGGCTGGACGGACACCTCGTTCCACCAATCAGACGACACCTGGACCGCCTTTCCTCAGGATTCGTCAGATGAAGGTCGAGATGTGCTGGGACAGTGGTGGCCGACCAGCGCCATTGAGAAGAGCAAAGAGAGCCTCCCAGCCAATCACAATCTGGTAGAGTTGAACTTGTGTCCTCAACCTCTTTAAGACGGCTTCCATGAAACCATAAAATAGGAGTTCACCCTCATATGTTCTCTCTGTTTCAATTGCATCCATTTCTCTGAGAATTCACTGACAAACACTCTATGATAAGTCCGTCTGAATCATCAGCATTGTGTCATTGTGGCCAAGCTTTACTGGCTGGGAGTGCGTGGTTTTGACTGTTGTATCATCGACTTGTCATGTTGAGTGCAAGAGTTTTCTTTATGTACTTTTGGGGTACTCTATGAATCGTATGGCAGAAATGTGGCAATCCGTGTGCACAGATAGTGTATGCAGCATTGTACACCTGTTACAGTATCGGCTTTCAATAGAATGATATTGTGATGAAATAATATATTGGACTATAGTTATTCACAATTATATTGTCTAAATTGATAAAAACAAGCACATATCCACTCACATTTCTCAGAAAATCTGATCATTTTGCACAATTCAGACAGGAGTTTCCAACCATGTGGTTATTTCGTATGGACTATTTATTTATAGAATCACCAGGGGAAAAAAGCATTAGTGTCATATATATGGTTAACGCGTTTTGAAATAATAACTTTATCTTGATAGAAAAATTTGCCCATATTGCCCAGCCCTAGGGGGACTCACGATGGACAGTTTAAAAAAGTATCAAAATCGTTGCAGCAGAACCTTGGATATTGTCTTTTTTATTCCATGTATTTCTCTAGTTTAGCCTACCCGCCTACTATACCCATAATGCAACTCGACTAGCTGCTAATCTTAAAATGATGAGCGAGCTACCAATGCTGACTCAAGAGACAAGCAAAAGTGAAACTGAAGACCTGTAGCTCACATGATCGACTGCAATACTAATGTTTTAAAATACTCCCGTTCATAGAAAACTCTGCTTCATATCAAATCAAGTGCTTCCTTAATCTAACAGCCAGCCAACAGGGACCATCAACAAGTTTTGGCATCACTTTTGGGGAGCTGTCATGTCTCTGTGCGCAGCATACAGTGCCAGCTTGTGAGAACCTTTCCTAACAGAAGAGTAATATAGCCAACTGTGTTACTGTTGACAGAAGGGAAAAATTCAAATGCACTGAATTAAGGTAAAGAAGAACTTTATTTTAAGTGTCATCTTGATTCATAGAATATTACATTATCACGAAAGTAGCACATATTGAATTGAACACAGTGCTCTGTTATTTAAATTGCACAACTGCATCTAAAACATATTGAGCAATTTTGACTATAATCTAATTACTAGCTATTTGATCTGGCTGCATTGCTTAGTGGTCAATCACTGCAAGAACTGTTGTGGATTCCTGTTGAATGTTGAGGCAAAATGGTGGTTTTAGAGAAGCTCTTGTTCTTTATAACAAAACAGTGACATCTAAACCTGACCTTTACCGTTTTTTAGATAGATCTAATTATTTTCTCAAACTATAGTAAGCTTGTTGCTGGAACTCAACATAAACATCCCCAATACTCCTTAAAGTAACGTTTATGTCTAAATCCTATTACTTTCCCAGATCTGGGCAAACCTTTGGTTCATACTTTGAAATACCGATATGGCAAATTGCTCATGATTTTGCCCTTTTGTTGGCCTTGTGTTCATAAAAAATTTCCGCCCACAGGCTCAGTTTTCAGTCTGGACTATATTTTCTCAAAAATGAGTCCGACAAAAATAGTTTGTAATTATTGATGATGAAAGTCAGACAGAGAATCAAAGAGTGCCAGCGGTAACTGCACATCCCCGGTGCAGATAATGTTGTAGCCAGATTGCAAATATTGCTTTCAGATTGCTTTAGTAAAACAAGTGTCAAACACAGCAGTAGTCCACTGTATTTAACATGGCTTTGTCCACACAGAAAGTCTTTGTGCCACTGACAACACAACAATGTCCTCACTTAACTTCCAGCTGAGGGCTAAATGTGTTGACACAGGCCGCCTGCTGGCTTTCAAGGTCCCTGAGGCTCCCAAAGTGAATCAGTGACGATGATGAACAAACAGTATATGGAATATATTTTCTGTTTATAAATCCAGGCCAGCTTTATCAGGGCAGTTGTACCTCAAAGGGCAGCCACACTGAATGTTAACCCAGATGCGTCTTAAATAAACTGGTCATGAATTATTTCAGTTAATTATTATTTATTCCGGTTTTGGTGCGTCATTTAATCTGCGTATCCACTTGAGGCCACTTCTTGGACATTTGTGGGTTTTTATCAAAAATACATCCGCCTCAGCTACACGTTGTATTTGGTGCTAAGTAGCTGCTTGCGTGACTGTATAATTGGAAATGTAACAAAAATAATGTATATTTAAAACATACTATATAACCTCTATGTTCATAAGTAATTATGTGCCATGCTTTCCCATTTTTCAGTTTCCTGCACCATCACCATAGAAACACAGCTTGTCAAGACATGGCCCTGGGGGTTGGGTGGCTTTCAGACTTGAAATTGGTTAATTCTTTTTGCTCTCAGTGCTTTTTTTCTGTAAAGATGGTAAAAAAAAACAAAAAAACTGCAGGCAGAGTCTCCCAGTGGACATTAAACTCAGCGAAAAGATGCAGATGAAGAATGAGCTCTTTCGAAAGCTGCAGTGAAGGAAAGTGTTGGGAGAAAACTGCTTTAATGACTAGTGCTACAAAGAGGCCTTTAAAAAAACGTAATGTTTGCTGAACTGAAGAGGGCTGCACAACCCTCTGGTGTTGTAGTAACTGACAAGCTCTCTTTGTCTCCCCTGTAGGCGTCTGTCTTTGCTGAAGCCTTCCCTTCGCTGCCTCGTTCGTCCTCAAGTGACCCCTCTGACCTCCATACTGTCCCCACACTGACCCAGCTCCTCAGGGGCAGAGCCAGCCAGGACCAGGGGTAGGTGAACCATCTCCACTGAGCCCACTGCATGTCTGTTATCATAGCCGGATTTTAAAATTTACTGTATGTCTATTGATCTGTTGCAGCTTTTACTGCTTGTGTGGACACATTCCTCCTACTTGTAAAAGGATATACTAGAGCCCACAGAAAGAAAAACATGACGTGCTTGTAATCAGCTTTAAGAAAATGACATTGCGCATTCTTTCCTGTCAGTAGCTCATATTTACTGCAAATCTGACATGAAATGGATATGTTTTTTAGGATTTCATATGCTACTGCAGCTTCCCAGTGGTGCTCATTTTGTATTCAAATCCCAACATTCAAATTTCCCTTCAGGATTTTCTTCACAGCCGCTTTACCTCGCCCTGATACAGCCCTTTTCAACAGGAAATGAAGCCGTTATATCACTCCGATGAAAAAAACAGGGATTTAATCTAGCAGGAAATGGGAGTATGCATACAACCCCACTTAAAAATATCGGAACTTTACCCTTTCAGTTATTTCCAGAATTTGCACAGCTAACGTTGACTGAGCTAGTGCTAGTGTTAACTTTGTTCCTAAACTTATTGATAAGCGAGCTTTGGTAACCTAGGTCACTGCTATTTTGTCCAAAACTTTGTTTGACATGCAAAGGATGTTTTACAGTTTTTACTTCCTCACTACAACAAATCCAACAAATTCACCTCTTTAACTGCAGCAATGCCTGTTCACCATATTGCCTTACTCTCATTTGTTATCTTTTGGATACTTTTCAGGTAATAATTGCATTATTTATGCTGTTTTAAAATTTGCTGAGTGTCTGGATTTCACGGCCTTTGATCTATTCAACCACGAAATTTCTGTGTAGTATTAAACATTATTAAAACAAGTAAAGCTGTTAAATCTTATTAGATGATAATAATGTGTATCAAGAATATGCAGCATGTGCCAGTGATGTCTGTGATTCTGACACAAATTACTACTTTGTGAGTTTTCAGGGTTTACGAGATGTCAGTTCACATAATAACGCAAATAAATCAAATAAATAATAAATAATTTCTCATTGCAAGTGTTGAAAATGTCATCATGTGAATCAGCACTGTTTGTTTATACTTATTTGTGTTTCATCTAAGTCAGAGTTGTACAATGATGAACCAGGGACTTTTGGGAAGTACATTTTAAACAAAAACCTAATTTGATGTTTTGTTGTGATAGTTTATTTATGTTGGAAACAAGGTGGTTTTTCCAGTTATGTGTGGTTGAAATACAATGTTTTAAAAAATGTAAAAAAATTGTGGCCACCATCTGGTTACATTGGTGAACTGCAAGGTGTAAGTACTGTAGACTCCATCTCTGAAAACAGGAAATAGGACCGATTTTGTCACTGTCAAAGCGTCACAACTTTGCAAGATACAGTCACGAAACTTTATAGGTGTGTAGTTAAGATCAGAACAGATATAAAGGTAGGGATATAAGGGGGGGGTCACACGATGGTCTCTAGTGTTTATGACTGATTAACACATAAACACTAGAGACCATCGAATATAAAATAAAGTGTCATAGTATGAACAATGTCCTTACTTACTGGCCATTTTGTGTTTCCAGCTTTAAAATACATATCTGTGAATGAAGACTGTCTCTGACCTTTCTATCTACCTGTCACTCTGTGAGAGAAAAAAACCATCAATTGAATCATTGCGTCCTGTGTGTTGTTCCTGTTTGACCCCACAGGCTGCTGGACAGTTTCCACGACTTGAACAAAATGATCTGCCAGAGATACAAGAGAGGGAACGGCGTGTCTCGTGACCTGCTGCTGAGGACTTTACGCCTGGATCAGCCGTCCGCTGTGAGTATCATTTTAAAACATGGGAATGACACCGCAGGGCTTTTGAGGTAAACAACGTATATCTCAATCACTTGATTCCCATCACGCTGACGTGTTACTCTCTCTACACATACACACACATGCTTTCTATGCATCATTTCCTGCAGACGAATTAGCACGGAGCGCTTGGAGTTCAGTTTCCTTTTGTTAGGCTTCAAGGTTGTTAAATATAATTTGTCAGGGCGGCCTTTACAGATTGTAAAATGACCTGACGGTGCCGTCTGACTGAGGGAAACCGCTGCTCCATTCAAATGAAGTGTCCGCTGTTATATGCAAAACACTGCTCGCTCTTCACCGTGGCTGATTAACCAGCACGACACTGCAGAGCACTTGATGTGTGATTCACTGCTCCATAATATTTTCTTTGGTGTTGCAGAGTAGGAAATAACACACCTATTCCATATTTCTGCCAAATGTTTTTTTATGCTTTAATCTATTCATCTTGTCTTTTCTTGAGTTATTCTGGAACTTCGTGTTGGTTAAATTTCCAATAGCAGCTAGTGATGGATTTCTCTTTTCTTATTTGGAAACTACCAGATTGGATTTTGTCTACTTTATAATAAAAAGGAATATTGAGCAAATGGATTACAACAGATGCTACTAGTTCTTGAAAGTCTTCAGGGAAATGGTTTTATTTGGGAAATTATACCATGATTTAGAATTTTCATTTAATTATGATTTATTAGTGATGCAATGTCGTTCTGCAAATATAAACAATTATATTATTTGTCTACTAAATACATGTTCTACTGGTAGTTGTAAGAGGTCCACTGTGTAGCATTTCTGGGGATCTATTAGCAGAAATGGAATATTCATAACTATGTTTTCTTTGGTGAACACTTGAAACTAAGAATGGTTGTGTTTTCATAAGCCTAGAATGATCAATGATGTCCCCATGTTGCACGGCCATGTTTCTACAGTAGCCCAGAAGAGACAAACAAACACTGGCTCTAGTGAGAGCCTTCAGCGTTTTTACATTAACTGAAGGCACTATAGTTGTCAGACATGCTTGTGAAACTGTTGGTCTTGTTCAATCAAATTGAGCTTGAGTTCAATCAAATCCTCACATAAAACCAGAGAACTAAAAATACTTTTTTTTTCAAATTAGTTGTACAAACATTTTCTGTTGGAAAAACAATTCAATTAATGAACTTATCACTTCAGCACTTTATCGAGTTGTGTAGCTGATTTTAGCAGGTGTTCAGTTCGTCTAATATCTCATCTGCATCGTTATGTTCTTATCTTTGCAGGAAAGCAAACTGGCACCCTGGTCAGCCAATCGCCGCCTCTCCCCCGGCCTCCCCTCGGCCAATCAGCATGCTCAGAATGCTGCCGCTAAGCGCCGGCTGTCCTACGACTACAACAGATACGTCATGGAGTAACAGTCCGGGCTCCACTCTGGTTGGACTGTGATCCATCGACGTTTGCAGGGTTTTAACCCCGGCGTGGCGGCATGGACCAGCAGCAGGTTTCTAAAGACTGTGGATTGACAACATGTGTACTATCTGCTAGTCAAATACTGAGTGACCTTTTTGACTCTTTGCACTCTCCCTGGTTGATTTAAACCTGAGCCGCTGAGTAGACGCACCCTGGATGAAAACTGAGCAACAGTTGTGTTTAAGAAGTTGTCTCCTCCAGCTCCTGTTGATGTATACTGGTGGAGTGTTTCCATTATGTGCCACCTTGTTCACCACCACCACCACCACCCTCCTATTTTCATTTTCCTTGTCGAGCCTGATAACAGCAGGTTGTCAAAGATTGTTTGTGCGACAACCGGTAGTTACAAGGTCGTAACCATGTTGAAGGAAGAGTCAAGAACATCATAATGTCACCACGTCAAATTGGAATTTTTCCTTCCTGTTCATTTATTATATAGAAATATTTCTCCGTTGTCAGAGCTGCTGTTTTTGGCAAAAATTGATTCTTTGTTTGAACCAGCGCAGTCCCCGTTCGAAGTGCAACCCTGTTCAGAGGGGTCTTATTGCTTGGCTCCCGGTCACTTGTAGTGCTGCAGGGAAGTGAAGAAGAGTTTAGTTGTAATTTCAGTATATCTAACATCCTGCAGCATAAATGAGCTGCGGTGAGTGAGCTCCGGCCTGTACAGCCCCGCTGTGGTCAACATGCTAACATCCGCAGAGCCCTGAAGCTCCACCCCCGCTGCTACAGAGCGCTTTTGGCTAATTTATTCAAATGTTTGTAATATTGAAAGTTCCATGTGTTCAAATTGCATCAAATTCTAAAACACCCACCAAGTGTGAAGTAGATCTGATGATCGGTTCTCCAGATAAGCTAAGGACACACAGACAGACGGAGCTCCTTGCTTTATAGTGAGATTAAATCTCAATGGGTTGAGCCAAACACAAAACATTAACTTGCAAGGTATCAATGATTAAGATTAAAAATCACGTTTTTTTTCTTACATTCATAATTGCTAACTAGATTATCTATATTGATATGTCACTTCTCCTCACGTATCAATACGTATCCAATCCAGAAGATACATTTTCTCTTTTGCTCCACCAAAGAGTTGTCTAACTCAACCCAATGAGATTTTTGATTCCTGCCTTGATTTCTGCCTTTTTGAGCTATTCTGTATCATTCAGTGCAGAGTCTTATATATCAGAGCTTTATGGGAAAACTACAGAATCTCCTAGAATCTTTTTGTTTTGGTTGCGAAAACAAAACAGTGAGTGAGTTAATGCTTCCTTTTTCTTTTAGCTTACACTCCATTAACACAGTGGCTTGACCTTGTGACTGCAGGAAATCTTTATTCAAACACGTTGTAACATCTTAACTCCTGACAACAGAAACTTGCTGTACAGACGCCGGCCTGTCTCTACAGATAAGGTCAGCTGGATGTCAAAGCTCGTTTTTCCCTCCCTTTCTTCTTTTTGAATGATAGAAGGAGCACGGATCATGTGATCCAACTGGAGAGCACTGTGAGTCTTGAATTCTTTCCTTCATATTTTGCAGAGCGGTGCATGCTTTTTCATTGTGTATTAGCTACAGAATAGCCAATGACGGGAATGAGTCTTGACGACGAAAAATGATTTGGTTCCTCTGAGAAACAAGTTTGTCTTCCAGTTAGTGCCAACAGGAACACCGATCAAAGTGCCAATGTTTACGAGGAGCGAAGCAGACAGGTTCAGGATGAAACGTCGCCTCTTTTTCTCAGACACACTGAAGTGGACTCAAATTTCGGCATGTTATGTTTTTATTTTTTACATGTCTTTCTGTCCAGCTTCTTTCTCTTTCAGTAAACTCACAGCCGAGTCCACTTCACAGGCAAAACTTGAATCTAGCTGCCAATCAAAACAGTGTTGTTGTTTTTTTTTTTATGAGAATATTTCACATTATGTCCATTTCAATGATGCACTGTACTTTTTAATTTAGACCTACTATTACATATTGTCACCTAAAAAGGTTTATTTCTTTCTGTTGTATATTTCATCTCATGATAATATTCAGAAACAAGTGTGTGTGTGTGTGTGTGTGTGTGTGTGTGTGTGTGTGTGTGTGTGTGTGTGTGTGTGTGTGTGTGTGTGTGTGTGTGTGTGTGTGTGTGTGTGTGTGTGTGTGTGTGTGTGTCTGCCATTTGTACAAACTACAAATTGCTGAAAAAGAACAAGATGAATATTTTCTGATCTGTTCAAACGAGGAAGGAGGAGTTGTCGCCTTGGTAACCGATGTAATAAAATGATACTGTGTGATGGCTGGTAGCTTCCTGGTGACATTCAGAAGCATGCAACGTGTTTAAAATGACTTATCCACTAACTGACAAGCAACGACCACCACGAGATAAGATGTTTGAGACCTTTGCCAGAATCAGAGAACCTTTTGGAGTGAAATTATTTACTAGTATTCAAATGAAATACCATAAATGGAAGGACTGGGCTAACTCATAACGTAGGTGAGGTGGTATGCAAAATCCGGTGTGGATCAAAATCTCAGTTTTTCATGTGATGAATGTGAAAATGCTATTCAACACTTGTGTTCCATCAAAACACATAGTGATATGAAATCGTGCAGATTTTTGGGAGAATATGCCAATCCCGTCCAGGAGATTTGAATACGGATGGCTTGTGCAAGAATTAGAAGTCAGACTCATGTTCAAATGAATCACAATGCTGTCATCAAATTTTTTGCAGGATTACTCAGACTCGAATGCTGCCACTGGAAAAAAATGCATGTAGGAGGCGCCTCGCGTCAAACATTTGGGAAAGTAGCTGTGGGAATATTATCAATTAAGTTATCCAATTAATGATGAAGAAGAGGAGTTCAAAAAATACTTGAGCTGGTTAAAAAACCTCTTGGTCACAAGCCAAAACCTACAGCCTGTAGGCAAACCAGCAGTGTCTCCCCCTGACAACGAATACACAGAGGCAAACAAACAGACTATATATAAAAACATTGTGACGTCTCTAACTAGACCTTGTGTATCAAAAACAACATGTTATGTAACGTGTTGAGATGTGCGTATTCATGTATTAATACGCACAGGTTTGTCCAGATGATGAGAGGTTTTTTTATTGAACTTGATGCTGATACCAATATGTTTGTGATGGACATGGACGGGTTTTCTTTTAAAACAAAAGCCAACACCTCCCCCGGTGAGACCAGTGAAGCAGCTCTGTGGTCCAGAGAGAGTTAAGCACTTTATTTGCTGAGTCAGAGCAGATGCCTGCCGGCTTCAGGGTGATAACAGAGCTTTGTACTGCATAGTAGAACAGCGGCATGGGAGAACAGCGGCCCCGGCCTCAGCGTTTACACTGCATGAGTCTTTCTTTTTCTTTTTTTTTTTTTTTACATAAACCCAACAAACAAGACAGCGAATGATGGGGGCGTTTTCCCTGTGTGCCTCAGTCTGTGAAAACAAGTAGCAGGTAACAGCCCGACGATGTCAGGAAGTCAATACTGAGTGTCACGTGACCTGGAATTTAAGTTTAACTGTCATTGAGCTCTACTTAAAGGAATGATTCGACATTTTGTTGTTGAGTTAATTGTGTAGATCGGTATATCTCTAATGTCTGAAGCTTAGGGTTAGGTCTTGAGGGATTGAGGTTGCCGCTGGTAACAAAAAGCATGCATTAATTCAAAAAATGAGTGAGCATTAGGCCACCAAATCCGACTCTGACCATAGTGCCTTTCTCAGTATTAATATCAATTTATATCGTTTTCTACATTTTACTATATGCTTAATTTTCCTGTTCTGAGAAAACACAAAAAAAAAAAGCAATTTTCTACACTTAAATAGAACAAGGACAGATATCCAAACCTGGGACATCCCTATAACAACTTGAAGTGCTCACTGGATAACAGTTGATGTCTGGCCCATACAAATGTATTCATACTGGAGCTGCCCATACTTAACACTTTGTTCTTTAACATCAAGAAAAGTTGCCATTTTCTAATCGAATTTTGCCCTGCATTTGTGCTACAGAACTGTGTTCTTGTCAGTGGCATTAATGGCCCGTGGAAAATCATTTAGGCCATCTTGGACATCATGGGAGCTGTCCGCTGATCCAGAGAGACCAGGGTTCCTTTAAGGACAACAACACTGAAAGATTCATTTTCAATCGCTTGCAAACAACTTATAAAAAGAAAAAGATTTGATCGTGGAGCTTGTGTACGGGGACTTTAAGTGCTTCTGTGATTCTAATGAAATTACTTTGTAAACAAAGACAGTGGCCTCCTGGCGACACAGCACTACCAGCCGTTATATTATAATATTGTGAATTAATTATCTAAATCTCAAATGATTATAATAATTGTTCTAACAGCGGGTATTGATACTCGTCGACAGACTAGAATTCCACCTTTTGGTTTATCTTTGTTCTCTTGCTAAATTTGGGGCTGTATTATAGCAGCATTTTCTTTTAGTTAGAAATTGTAACAGCTAATCTTGACTTGGTTTGTGCACAGGAGCAAAGGTCCACTGACCATTATGATGCAGGTTGCAGAATGCCGATGTCAAAAATCATGATACAGCTGATGTTGTATTCTTTTGTTTATAACAGGACCAATTAGTCAGCACAGCAACTCGTGGTACAGTACTTGAGCTATGAGTTTTTGCCAAGGCAATACTTCTGGTATAAATTAACATAAGTAGTACATAAAACATTCATGAACACAAGCTTTACTTCTTCAGTTCACAAGTATGATTGCACCAAAGGTCATTGAAAGTTTACCCTTTATAGTACACTTTAACTCCCCTTTAAATATTGATACTTTTACCACCTTATATTTATTTCACAGGTGTAGTTCCTAGTCGCTTTTTATAACAAGATTTAAAAAATATATATATATGATGATTGTATAAAACACAATGTAAAATTAAACGGTAATTTCCAAGGTTTTTGGCTTGTGACCATTCGCAAACCTTGAAATGTATCTTATGACCCTCTGGACTGTCCACTAAGTTGGGAGCAACTGGACTACACTGCCCAACTGTATACAAAGTAGTTATCTCAAGCTGCTACGCTAGTAAAATGCTGCTTTTACATTAATGCATCAGCATTAACAACTAAATAATGCTAATTAATACTAATTAAAAATAACTGATATCACTTATGTACTTTTACTTGCTTACTTGTTGTGGCACACCAGTGCCAATACAATAAAAAAATATTGTTGTTTTATTTCTAAATAATCAGGTAGTTCCAACTTTGGCTTTATTGAGTAAATCCTACGAGTCTTTTATAATCTTACTAACCCAATTAGTTAAGTAAAGCCAAGAGGATTTGCTTTGATTTATAAAGAAAGAGTCAACTTTGCCAGTCATGGAGGGGGGAGAAAAGAGTACGCAAAGAAAACCAAATAACTTTTCTTTTTTGTTGAAGGATACAACAGAAACTCAGATGAGAACTGCTTGTGCAAGACTACGCCAATAATACTTGGGGACAAAAATAAATGTTATCTTAATCCAAAAGTTGTGGTGATATTTACTGGTCAAAATACTTTATATAAGCTACACTCATTTATATTCCTTAATACCATCCTACTCAAAAATTTCCAAGCAAATTATTACCTTAATTTGTTTTTAGTACTAGTAAATCATTTCACTTTAGTCAGAATAAACAACACATTTTAGCTCCACTTTTTCACAGTTAATTATTAAACATGAACAATCTGTATACAGGCTCTTGGCACACCTGGGTTTTCCAGGGCTTCTGTTCCTTTGATCGCTATCCTTGTACTATACCCTCACCTCCTCTGTCTAAGGACAGAGGAGGTGAGGGTCTAAGGACAGAGGATGTGAGGGTGTAAGGACAGAGGATGTGAGGGAAGGACAGAGGATGTGAGGGTCTAAGGACAGAGGAGGTGAGGGTCTAAGGACAGAGGATGTGAGGGTGTAAGGACAGAGGATGTGAGGGTCTAAGGACAGAGGATGTGAGGGTGTAAGGACAGAGGATGTGAGGGTCTAAGGACAGAGGATGTGAGGGTGTAAGGACAGAGGAGGTGAGGGTGTAAGGACAGAGGAGGTGAGGGTGTAAGGACAGAGGATGTGAGGGTCTAAGGACAGAGGAGGTGAGGGTCTAAGGACAGAGGATGTGAGGGTCTAAGGACAGAGGAGGTGAGGGTCTAAGGACAGAGGATGTGAGGGTGTAAGGACAGAGGATGTGAGGGTCTAAGGACAGAGGATGTGAGGGTGTAAGGACAGAGGATGTGAGGGTCTAAGGACAGAGGATGTGAGGGTGTAAGGACAGAGGATGAGGGTCTAAGGACAGAGGATGTGAGGGTCTAAGGACAGAGGATGTGAGGGTCTAAGGACAGAGGATGTGAGGGTGTAAGGACAGAGGAGGTGAGGGTGTAAGGACAGAGGATGTGAGGGTGTAAGGACAGAGGAGGTGAGGGTGTAAGGACAGAGGATGTGAGGGTGTAAGGACAGAGGAGGTGAGGGTGTAAGGACAGAGGATGTGAGGGTCTAAGGACAGAGGATGTGAGGGTGTAAGGACAGAGGAGGTGAGGGTGTAAGGACAGAGGAGGTGAGGGTGTAAGGACAGAGGATGTGAGGGTCTAAGGACAGAGGAGGTGAGGGTCTAAGGACAGAGGATGTGAGGGTCTAAGGACAGAGGAGGTGAGGGTCTAAGGACAGAGGAGGTGAGGGTCTAAGGACAGAGGATGTGAGGGTCTAAGGACAGAGGATGTGAGGGTCTAAGGACAGAGGAGGTGAGGGTCTAAGGACAGAGGATGTGAGGGAAGGACAGAGGATGTGAGGGTGTAAGGACAGAGGAGGTGAGGGTGTAAGGACAGAGGATGTGAGGGTGTAAGGACAGAGGATGTGAGGGTCTAAGGACAGAGGATGTGAGGGAAGGACAGAGGATGTGAGGGTCTAAGGACAGAGGATGTGAGGGTGTAAGGACAGAGGATGTGAGGGTCTAAGGACAGAGGATGTGAGGGTGTAAGGACAGAGGAGGTGAGGGTCTAAGGACAGAGGATGTGAGGGTGTAAGGACAGAGGAGGTGAGGGTCTAAGGACAGAGGATGTGAGGGTGTAAGGACAGAGGAGGTGAGGGTCTAAGGACAGAGGATGTGAGGGTGTAAGGACAGACGATGTGAGGGTCTAAGGACAGAGGATGTGAGGGTGTAAGGACAGAGGGATGTGAGGGTCTAAGGACAGAGGAGGTGAGGGTGTAAGGACAGAGGATGTGAGGGTCTAAGGACAGAGGATGTGAGGGTCTAAGGACAGAGGAGGTGAGGGTGTAAGGACAGAGGAGGTGAGGGTCTAAGGACAGAGGATGTGAGGGGGTAAGGACAGAGGAGGTGAGGGTGTAAGGACAGAGGAGGTGAGGGTCTAAGGACAGAGGATGTGAGGGTGTAAGGACAGAGGATGTGAGGGTGTAAGGACAGAGGAGGTGAGGGTGTAAGGACAGAGGATGTGAGGGTGTAAGGACAGAGGATGTGAGGGTGTAAGGACAGAGGATGTGAGGGTCTAAGGACAGAGGATGTGAGGGTGTAAGGACAGAGGAGGTGAGGGTGTAAGGACAGAGGATGTGAGGGTGTAAGGACAGAGGATGTGAGGGTCTAAGGACAGAGGAGGTGAGGGTGTAAGGACAGAGGATGTGAGGGAAGGACAGAGGATGTGAGGGTGTAAGGACAGAGGATGTGAGGGTCTAAGGACAGAGGATGTGAGGGTCTAAGGACAGAGGATGTGAGGGTCTAAGGACAGAGGATGTGAGGGTGTAAGGACAGAGGATGTGAGGGTCTAAGGACAGAGGACACATTTGTAATTTGTGATTCTAGGCTATACAAAATAACCTGAATTAAACTGAATTGAATTGAATGCACCCCTGAAGACTTATCCAGGATCCAGGATCCAGGACTTCCAGGACTTCCAGGACTGGGAGTTGACCACACCCCCTGCTGGTTTCACACTGTGGGAGGAGGATGCATTGAGCAGGAGGGGTTCAAGTTCAATTGGGACAGAAACGGAGAGGGAAGTCCCTGCGTCTCCACTCATGTAACCCGGACTAAAAAACCACCAAAGTAAGCCATGCATACCGTGGGCAGGTCGTGGCTGCTGCTCACAGGCTTCGTGCTGTTCTACGTCATCTACCTGCTGGTCGGAGCTCTGGTCTTCTCCAGCGTGGAGCGGCCGGTGGAGGAGCAGCTCCGGGAGGAGGTGGAGGTCCTGAAGCAGGAGTTCCTCAACCACAGCTGCGTCAACGCCGCGTCTCTCGACAGCTTTCTGCTCAAAGTCCTGAAGGCCAACAAGTACGGAGTCTCCGTCCTCAGGAACTCCTCCGTGGCCTCCAACTGGGACCTGGCATCCTCCATGTTCTTCGCCAACACTCTGGTCACCACCGTGGGTGAGTTTTCCAGACTTTTTTCTTTTTTTAGTAGATCAGAAATGCATTTTCCAAAACAGTAATGTCAGAAAACCAAGAATCCACATTGCTGGAGTCATTTTAAAGTTTAGATAAACACTAAATCTTTCAAACTACCTGAGTCTGGTTACCTGTATTTGTTTTTCTGCTTCAGTTTCATTACTTGGTTTGTTTGGTCACATTATTATTTATATACTTGTTTAGTTTAGTGTAAATGTTTCTACATTCTCACACACTTCCTCTTATTAGTCACCTTTCATCTAATGAAAACTAAAAATGAATTAAGATGCTGCAGTGTGATATTACACTTTAAAGTGACGCAGTGCTATACAGTCTAAACAAATACAAACACCAGTCCAATAAAGCAACTTTTATTTTGACATAAAACTCCACAAAAATCTAATTCTGGTAATAACTTCTTTTCTTTCTTTTGCCACGTGTCATGGATGTGATTAATTGGAGCTGTGTGATTCACTCAGATCAAAACACAAAGAGAAACTGCAGAAGAAATAGGTTTCCTCTCTACTTATGAATGAAGAGATACTTTCCTGTTCTTTCAAATGTGCAAAACTCTTGAGTTATTTTTCTTGATCAGAAGAAATGTCAAGACTTTTATTGTGGAATTTAGAGGAGGTCAGATGGTTTCTGTGGTCACCTACAGCAGCCCATTGCTACGGTGTGTCTGAACTACTTACACACCTGCACGACCACATCATTTTATTTATCAGTAATCAGTATGTTTGTTTGTTGAGCTTTAGACCTGAGAAAAGGAAAAAGGAAATGCTAAACAAGATCGCATCAAAGCATGAAGTAGTTTGGGAGAGTTTAATCAGTTATTCAAGCATTATACCGTACCAAAACTCATTTGAAATGATCTAACTCACATCCTTTTGCTGTAAATATGGGCTCTTACCTTCTTCATAATAGTTGTGAAAGATTAACATGTGCAATAATCGTGGATTTTACTGTCGAACATGCAAAATTTGGTTGCGTTGTGCAATACTTTCAGGCTTTGTCAAGGTTTTATTGTTAGAAGTGAAAAAAATTGGCTTTATTTAAATGTTTGAATGATTGTAGGGACGTATGTTTGTCTGGAAATGAATGTCCTGTAATGCTCTGATGCTGAGCCCAAGAAATGTATCTTTAAATCCTATCTCATGTCATTGTTTAGAATTGTAAAGCTCTCAAACTTTAGACCACTTAGACCTGTGCAGAGTACACTTTATGAAGCATGTAAGGCTTGAAAGTCCCGCAGAGGAGTGATTTTGCTCATGACTTTTAGTTTACTCATTATTTGGAGCACTACTCAAAACAGTTGTAAAATGTCTGCTGTGGCTTTCTGAAGTCTAAGAAAAGAACCCTGTAGATGTCACCAGGGGATTTCTTGGCTTGTGTTTGGAGACTTTGAACGTCTTTACAAACAGAGAGTGGACTGTGAAAGATGTGAGTCTTTATTCAGGTAAGGAGAGTGTAGTGAAATGGGATATGTTCTCTCAAGACCCCTAACATTATGATAGTACAATACTAAATAGCCTTTTGTGTTGCTATGTAGTTGACTTTATTAGTACGAAACAAAGTACCACTTAAAAAACACTAATCCATCTGTTGTGTTTGGCTTCTAACTAGAGATGTTTTCATATCTTCACACATTGGATAACCAAACTTTCACGCATATTAATGATGTTTGCCAGAGACAACCACTGTCTGCAGTCATTACCCTAAAGGCCTGAGGGCCAGTGGCATGGTCCAAAGATGGCACGTTTCATTTATTTGGAAATAATTGATTATCTGTTTTTTAATCATTTTTTACTAAATTGACCAACAGGAGATTCATTGTCTCCCCTTGTAATAGTGCAAGTACATTAGCCATACCTAATTACCAGCATAAGTTCTCCTATTTAGTAACCCTGATTAAGTTTTAGACTTAAAACAACAGCCTGCATCCCATTTAACTACACACAGTAATGTGTGGGAAACAGTGGGATCATTTCTACATTGTCCTTGCAGAATTTCCCAGCTGGTCTAACTATTCAGCTGATGTCATGACAACATTTTACAGACTGTCTGGGTAAAATAATCCCCAAAATTGTAAAAGCCTATGTTACATAATTTGTCTGATATAATGGATATAAAAATTCAGTAAAATAATTATATATATATATTTCCCTAGAATTTACAAGGGGATTTACAAGTACATGAAAAGATGGAGTAAAAAAACAAAATAAAATCATGTTTCTGAAGTTGTTTAATAGATAGACTTATTATGGCTTTAGAAATGAATGTGTATTGGACCTTGTATTTGTTTTAAATGTGTCATTTTAATGGTCAGCATTCAGAACCTGATTAGACATGACTTGCAGTTAGCTTATGAAGTTTCAACATGAAGTCAGTGTCAAAGCCACCTGAGCTCTGTACCAAAACACTGCAGCATCATTCTAGTATCACCACACGGAGAAGCTCCCGGAGCCTTTTTATTGCAAGCCACTGTGCTATTTAAGCAAAGTACTATGAAAACACTGGTCGCATTCAAAGGCACGCTGACACTCACATGGGGACATGCAAACTCAGAAAAGAAATGACCTTTTGTGTTCAGGGGAAATTTGTTTGTTCTATGTGATGCATGAATTTCTTTCACAATGCTGCATGCGTTTCCTTCTGTGACACTTCCTTAACATTTTGATAAGCTTGGTCTTTTGGTTGCCAAGAGGAAGAACACATAACAGTACAAGTACAGTTAGTTGAAGTGGAACCAGGAAGTTCTGCATACTCCGTTTGTGGGAGTTTAATGTGGACAGATGGGTAAGTCATTTCAACGTTTAGTTGTTTGGTGAAACTGTGAGTTTGTCTACAGTCTGTCTGATCGTTTCACGAAGAGAAATAAAAACCACTACAAAGAGACACAGAATGACTTCAAAGATACACAAAGGGACTACAGAGAGAAAGCACGAATACAAAGAGACAGAACGACTAAACACAAAAGTCGGTGTAAACCTGATCTGTGTCCAAATAGATTAAATGTCTCTAAATCAGCCTCCAGATAGAACCTCGCATGCAGTCATGTTATCATTAGGGCTCTAAGTTGAGCTCAGATAGTATTTGACACGCAGTTTTCACCTGAACGTGTGCTTGTTTTTGCAGAGGACTTTCACTCAATTCTGCATTTTGAGCCCCTGAAAGTAGTTCTTTCAATCGTAGTAAGTACCCCAGTGTTAGAGGGTATCATCACTCAAGTCTTTCTGCAATCAAAGTGACTTCATGTATCTGGTTATTATACATCAGCATGTTGTCGAGTCCTGATTTCATTGCCTCAACCGTGCACAAAAAGAAAGACTATCTCACCAGACACTAGTCTCAAGGTCCACAGCAGCACTGTGATAACACTATCAGTTGCTGTCAACATAAACATTTTGCTCAATTCTTCACCTACCTAGTGTTTTTTGTGGTCACAGCACAAGTCATGTGACTTCAGAGTTACTTCCAACTGAGCTCCTGAGTGTTGGTAATGGTGCTTAATAACCTGCGGGCCGACTTTGACAAGAAAGCTTGGTGCTGACTGCATGGGGTCTCATTCAAACACGTAGCCTAAATCCAGCCAGTATTAATCAGAGCTTCATTACATTGAGTCTTAAAGCTCTTACCCAGCGTGATGTTATATATCCTAGTATACAGAATATCCAGCTTCGCTGCATTGGGATCCACTGTCTTCATTCTGTTATAAAAATGTAAGAAAATACGTTTTACATGGTTACAATGCACACACATGCATGTCGCACAACTGAAACGAAAATGTTAAAAACATTGCTGTGTACAGCAATGCCAGGAAAAAAGGGATTTAATATTAATAATTGTAAATGTATATATTCAGGTCATAGCAGCCCCCCCCCCTGCTCTATGTGTGACAACTGTCCTCTTTTTTTTGTCTTTTCTCTTCCTCCAACACACCTGTCTTTATTCTCCAGGTTACGGCCACACCACTCCCCTGTCCGACAATGGAAAGGCTTTCTCCATCCTCTACGCCCTGATAGGAGTCCCCTTCACCATGCTGGTGCTCACCGCCTGCGTCCAGAGGATCATGCACCCTCTGGTCCTCGCTCCCGTCGGCCTCCTGCAGCGCTGCGGCATGCAGCCCCGGCCGGCCACCGTAGTCCACTTCGTGCTGCTGCTGGTCCTGGTGGTGCTGTGCTTCTTCGTGGCGCCGGCGGCCGTGTTCAGCGCGTTGGAGCCGGCCTGGTCCTTCTTGGACGGCATCTACTTCTGTTTCATCTCGCTGTGCACCATCGGACTGGGAGATTTCGTTCCGGCGACACAGCCCGGGCAGAAGTACAGGGCGCTGTACCAGGTCTCTGTCATGGGTGAGTGCGGCTGCTGTTAAGTTCCTTTAGTAGATCAGAAATGCATTTGTCCAGTCAGCCCTCGAGTGTAGCCAAACTTTAGCCATTATGACCAAAACAGTAATGTCAGACCAAAACCAAGAACATCCTGAATCGGAATCAAAATCCACATTGCTGGAGTCATTTTAAAGTTTAGATAAACACTAAATCTTTCAAACTACCTGAGTCTGTTTACCTGTATTTGTACATGCGTTTTTCTGCTTCAGTTTCATTACTTGGTTTGTTTGGTCACATAATTATTTATTTGCCTCAGATGTGAACTTGTTTAGTTTAGTGTAAATGTTTCTACAGTCGCGGTGCCAGGCTCACACACTTCCTCTTATTAAGGCTTGGTCATCTTCAGTACATGTTTGATAAGAAGGTGTTGTCTCATCAAGATCCGGGACACAATGACTCGCCTATCAGCCCACAGTTTACTGAGCAAACAAATGGGTTTCAAACACATGCCCATACCTTAGTTAATGCCGATGAATTAGCACTCGCACATGAAATTTACCAGAGACGTGCAGAGAAATACTGACAAATGCCAGACGTCACTCACTTTCACTTCTCCCCCAGTTATGATGCAGCACACACTTGGTTGTCGGTTATTAGAATACATGTTAGTGTGTCGAGGTCTGGTTTCTTACGTAACATACACAGTAAACATATACTGCCAATTCCGTCCTACTCCTCTTTGGTGTAGTTTTATGAGGAAGGAAACTTAATTGACACATTCGTTAGGCCTCAACTATACACACAATGCTTTTTGGCTACACTGAATGTAAACATAACTTATATTCCACAGAGCAGCTTCTAAGTAGTGAAGATAAAATCTTATCAGCTAAGCAAATGTAGACCAAGCCTGAGAATAAACTGAACTATCTGTAACCCTAAAGTAACACACAGATGACCAATAAAACTGTACCTTTTTACGGTGCAAGAAGCGACATGAGCTTTTCTATATGAAATGAAATCCAAATCTTGCAGTTAGGTTGGGTTGTCGTTGGTGTGGAAGCTCTTCATCGTGAGTGAAGACGACATTAATCTCAATATTTGTATGATCTGCAAGTATAAAATAAACCGTGAAGGAAGAACGTCAAAAACTTTGGGAATAGCTGACCCTTTTTTATTAAGAACATACAGTTGCATTTCAATTTTCAATGAAAGAAAAGTTTTTAAAAAAGTTTTGTGTATGCTGACGATTATAGTTCTTAGAAAGGAAGCAAAACATCCCAAGATAATTTAAAAGTGGCTTTTCAATTAACACAGGGTCATCGTGATGTCACACGCTCTGTGACCCTGTGTTAATTGAAAAGCGCCACATGCCTGCAGAGCTGTAGATGAGAGCAGGTCCACCGAAATATCTCTCTGACCCGGCAGCGTGGTGGCCTCCAGAGGCACAGAGCCAGAGGTGACAGTCTCATCTCTCTGCTGCTGCAAAAAAACTCCTCCTCCTCCTCTTCCTCTTTGATGAGGCAGCATTTTGTTGTCACGCAAGGAAAGCAGACTACGTCTTTTTCAAACAGAATAAATATGACAGGAAAGACATTGAAGGTAAAAACGTTGCTGATGTAAGAAACGGTTTTCATAAAGGACGCCTCAGGAAGAAATGTAGCTGTTTTTAAAAGTATGTCAGGAAAGAATATAACAGAGAAACTAATTTTTTTTTGTCTCACTCCTGAGGGGAGAATGTGACCTTACATGCAGTCTTCATTCTCACCTCTGATGTGAGAAGTAGCACCTCTCGCGGCCTCTCTCTTCTCAGAAGCCAGTCGGGTGGAGAAGTGGGTTCCTCAGAAGTGAAACTGCTCTCAGAGTTGTCTCTCTGTTAGCTGCCTGCAAATTGGAATTGCAAGATTACAATCTTCTGCGCGGCTCAGTGTTAGTTCATCCGACTTTGCAGAGAGTTTGAATGGAACTGAAGTGATCTTAGAAGCGTGGGTGGCTTTTGAGAGAATTACATTTTTTTTATACGCTTTTTAAAATGAGAGCGTTGACGCGAGAGCACTCTGACTGTAATGTGTAGCATAGCTCTGCTCTGTCGGCCTGTTAGTTTGGCAGTTAACAATTGTTTTCATTTTTTTTAATTTTGTAATAAAGCACTTGGTCTTGAAAATGTTAACAGTTCAAAACCCAAGAGATTCAGTTTAGTAGATAAATGACTGTCATCCTGTCATTTGAGAACCTGCAACCAGCTCCTTTTTGGGGGTTTTTTCGCTCAAAAAATTATGAATATGATGAACTGCTGATTTATTTATTTATTTATTTATTTGTGGATTGATTAATCGACTTATTGTTTCGACCCCACACTAATGGGATGGATTACCAGGAAATCTTGTAGATTTATGTTCCCCAGAGGATGAATCCTACTGAGGCGCCACCATGTGGAAGAGATTTTTAGGTTTGAAGTATCCTAAAAAAAACTGGAAGGATTGCCATGAAATTTGGAACAGACAAGTTGACGTCCTCCTCAGGATAAATTGTAATCACACTGGTGATTCCCTTATTTTTTAATCTAGCGACACCATCAGTCAAATTTTCCCCAAAAACTTGTGACTAAATACTTGTGATCCCAGTGATATTACCATCACCTACAGTTGTACTTTTTGCCATTTTTGATGCTAATCAACAAATGCTAACATGGTAAAATAAGACGACAACCATGATAAACATTACCTGGTTACCATTAGCATATTGGCATTGTCATTGTGGACATTTTAGCATACTGATGTTAGCATTTAGCTCAAAGCACGACAGTGCAGCCTTACAGAGCTGCTATCGTTCTCTTGTAAGAGAAACAGTTCAGTGTTATTTATAGTGACTGTATATCCATTATTAGAAGCTGTTTTTGTCATATTTTGGGCAACAACATGTTTCCAAAATGATGATGATCTTTCATCTTTTTTTACCCAGTGATTCTCATTTCATCCCCACTGCAAGGCTACATCCAGACATGCACAGTGAAGTCTGCATGCTATTATGAACTATGAGCAGATTGTTATTTAGGAGCAGGCAATGGAATAAATGTCTGGATATAAGGGTTGGACAGGAAAACCATTTTGACGCATTCAGAATGACACGATTCAGATGTTAACTCTAGATGTGATTCTTCATAAAACCTCGTACTGGATCCCAGTGGTTTCTTTGTTCTTGTTTTAGATTGAGACTTCACAGTCACATGATGGTTATTTCTTGTTATTCAGCCTCTGAGCCGGGTGTTTTTCTCTGTAATTGAATCAGGGTTGGAATGACCTTTTTGTCCAGAAGCAGCCATGCTGTTGTTTTACTCCCCTCAGAGACTCTACAGTGAGTCTCTGACTAACACATTCAGGACAACGTATTGAGATGAATGCGCTCCTTTGTAGTGATTTGACTAACAAAACAAGAACATTCCACCATAAAACACCTTCTTACTCAAAACAGTTGGTTTCTGCAGCTATTTAGTACATTAACGTTTTGTTTGACTAAGCATCTTTTTAAGCTGATAGCCACTTTTGCTTTAAAGTTAGGGGGATTTCAAATCAGATTTATGGTCAGAGAGACCCAGGTGGACAAACCGAAAGTGACTTTTTTTCTCCTCTCTCCTGGGCTAATCCCTTGACTTGGAAGGAGGCCCAGCAGTTCACACGGAGCAGCCGTGTTGTTTCCTCGTCCCACAGGCTGCGTTATATAATAATGATGTAGGTCGAGTCCCATTAACCCACGCAGCCCCTTGCATGTTTCTGAGGGAGGATTAGTGAGAGACTTCAAGATGTAGACTGACATGAAGGCCCCTCGAAAACTGTTGTTTCCCCCAGCTGAAGGAATAAAACTGATCATATCTATGTAAACGAGTTTGTAAATGTACATTTATACGTAATGGATTCCCTTCTAATCACTTTGTTAGAGGAGCTAGTAGACATCTCAAATCTGTCCTTGTCATCACACAAAAGTTATTCTGATTCTGGAGTCAAAGGCCACCAAAATCGTTGAGACTCCCTCAAAATAAAGTTTAAAAAAAGAAAAATCTTCTGCACAGCATTTTCATTGTTGCTCAAGAGCAAATATTTTGAGCTGGTAGTTTGGACAGTCAAAGTCCTTTAACTCAGTCTGTTGCTATTTTTTCTTCACCACCATGATTTCTTCACAGAGGGAATATAATACAACAGCAATATAAGATTAAAAGCTGGCTGCTCACATACTGTCTGATTCATTAAAGTCATTCTTTAAAAGTGATAATAAGGAGCTGTTAACTGTGATTCTTGAAGTCCTAACTGTGTGGATCAAAGCTTATACCATATTTTCCCTGGGATTTCCACTTACTGTACACTTCCCACAGTGCACTGTAAAGATGTGGAGCCTCTGTAATCCTATACTGTTTTTCTTGAAGAGCTGGCCTACTGGTGTAGTTTGTGACTATAGTCCAGGACCTGAACTCTGCGGTTATGTGGGGCAGTTTAAGTGCATACATGTGACAGTAGAACACAACATAGCTTTTCTTGAAGGCGAAGTGAGAGAATTAGAGCAGGAATAAGAAATGTCGAGCCCATTTTGTCTTCACCTTTGCCACCCACGTGAGGACACTTTTGTCCTCCTTTTAAGTTGCAAATGGATTTACTGAAGTATATTTCTCTGTCCACAGCCCAGTGTGTGTGTGAGACTTTGACATTAATTCCTCGGCTCCATACTGGCCACATTTTTCAGAATTTGTTTAGTCCCAATAAGACAATTATTTATAAAGAATATCGTTTCATATTTGGTTTGCATATTTTACTTTCAAAGGCGCCAAAGCGGTGGTTGTGGCCTGAAACCTGCCCTGATCTACTTTGTATATAGAACAACCGCTCTGTGGAAAATAACACCGTAACCAATTTAGATAAACACATTTATCACGTGGCTGTTTGTGGCTGTCCAACTGGAAAATGTTTCAGCCAACACTTTAAAGCTGCAAAATAAATGGTTGAATTAAAAGTTTGAAACAGATTCTCTCCTACGTGCTGCTGTTTCTACATAGATCGTACCCCTAAAGGAGCCTCTTTGACACATGGAAAGAGTTGATGAATATTCTGAAGGGAAAATTAAGTTAAAAGTTAAGTTAAAAAAGGCTGTCTTCTGGATCTGGATAGAATACGACCAGATCTGGATTGAATAGGACCAGATCTGTGTAGAATAGGACTATATCAGTGTAGAACAGGACTAGATCAGTGTAGGGAGAGTACGACCAGATCTGGATAGAATATGACCAGACCAGGTAAAATAGGACTAGATATGGACAGAATAGGACCAGATCTTGTAGAATAGGACCAGATCCAAATACAGGACCAGATCTGAGTAGAATAGGATCAGATCAGGGTAGAATAGGACTAGAATGGAGCGCGGCGTGTTCTACCTTTTAACCACACTCACTGGTGATCGTCAAATCCATTTTCAGCTTGTAGCTTTGCCAGCAGTAAGACTGTTATGTCCATAACCCACCTGAAAACCAAATAGTTATAACACAGAGAGACAACTTTGGTACTATTAGGCTGAATTCTCCTCCAAAGTTTCCAACTAAACAAGTCAAACGCTCCTCTTTTTTAACTCTTCGAGCCAGTGTAGTGAATTCATGGGTCACCCGGACGGGCCTCCATGACCTTCTTATTCAAATATCTTTTTTGAATTTTTAAGCATCAATTGCCGTTTGACCAATTTTGAAAAATAATAGAGCAGAAAGGTGATTTAGCAGCTAGAGTTTGAAGTGTGCCATCACATTTACGAGATGGGGATGCAGACTTATTCCATTTGAGGAGAATCACTTCTCGTCTTTTTCCCCCCCCACACCTCCTGGTGCGTCCAATATTTCAGAAATAATGAAAAGTCAGCTTCAAGTAAAAGACTTTCTTTTGCAAAAAAAAGAAAAGTATATTGCTCTGTTGAATGGATGACCTCCTGTGACCCCCCCCCTTGTCTCTCTGCCCCCGCAGTCTACCTGTTCGTGGGTTTGATGATGATGTTCCTCCTGCTGCGCACCATCCACAAGATGGCCGACCTGCACGGCTGGACCACCTTCCTGCAGCTGCCGCGCTGCGAGGAGTCCGACATGGACGAAGACCGGGAGCCCATCGTGGAGGACGGACACGAGGCTCAGACGCCCCCTTTCCTGACGGAGAAAGAGTCCAGCAAGCCCCTGGAGCCCGGATCACAGCCCTCGTACAACACCATCAACACAGGCTGAGCTGTGGACGGAGGGAAGAAGAAGGAACAAAAGCTCTACCTCTGGGCTGAATCTGAATTCTTGTCTTTATTTGTTCATTTTGTCATCTTCAGTCACAAAAAAAACAAAACACCCAGGTCCTTTTTTATATTTTACACCTGCACATCATGAGGAAAACCCCTCCACACTATAGACCAGACCGTCAACTCATATTTACAGCCAGGGCTGGCCTTCAACACTTGAATGCATTTTCATAAACATGAATGATCGCAACTGCAGTAAAATGACACAAGAGTCTGTAAAAACTTTAGATTGCTTCCTCAAAGTGAGTCCTTTTTAAAAAACGAAGAGATGTTAACTGGAACGTGTCTGATCGGATTTCCTGTGTAAGAGCAGTGACTTTCCTGTGACTGATGTCGGCCTTGAAGACTACAGAAACCACAGACCAGCAGTGGGTTTGCCCCAGGACACAGGCACATGGGCTGCTCTCCTTTTACGGTGCTGCCCCCTAATGTTACTACATGTTACTACACCTCCAGAAGAGTAATAAAACGGGGTCAAAGGGTTGGAACCGAGGGATCTAGGAAGAGAGAAATTTTTTTAATGAGTGTTACTAATAAGTGTTTCATTGCAGAGAGTGAGGAAGTGATTAATTTCAATGAAAAAAGCATATGTTGTCGAACAAGGCATGTTATGTGTGGTTTAGAGATCGTGAACACTTGAAATGCACTTTATCGTTCGCATCAGTGATTTTTCTTTTACCATCGGCAAGTTGTAGTTGAATAAGTACTTATTATATCCTGATACTGTAAATACTAAGTTGTGTCCGTTTATGTTGGGGCGTTGTTTGTAGTTTAGTCCTATTAGTTTAACATGTTTTCACATTGGAGAACTATAAATTAAAATAACTTTCCCCTGTGTTTATTATGTCATCATGTTGGTTCTCTTAAGCATGTCATCCTTGGTTTTTGGGGATTTGATCTACAAATGTTGTGTAGTTGATATCTGCCTCAGAGTCAGAGCACGGAAGTGTGTCTGTAATCGTGATAACACCCAAATGAAAACGTCTGAAGTGTTTTACAGGATAGCAGGTCCGCCTGAAACTGCCTCAAAACTGAAACATCTATTTGGAGACTTTCAAAACTGTTACGAAATATACTGCTTTCACTTTCATCATGGTTCTCTAAATACACTTCAGCTGCTTTCCTTCGGGGACATAAATGGAACGCAGCATTAGATGACGGAGTTTGTTTGTGTGCAGCTTCGATCATTCCCAAAGCTATCAACCGTATAATGTACTTTATTTAATACAAAGAATAAATAATTTTGGGAAATACAGCATGACTTCATTTTCAGATTTTATTAAAAACATCAGTATAAATAAAGACCTTTGCCGTCTTTAAAAAAAAAAAAAAGTGTAAATACAGTGTCCAGGCATTCTGCCCTCAATTTCCAAACATAACCATTAAAATATTACAATAAAAGTAAATAAAATAACTGCCAGGACGGCACATTAACATACCATTAGAGAACTGTCAAACATGGTATGACATTACATCTTGTTAACAAAAAATTCCATTTATAAATAGTGTGAGATTGCAGCCCAGCTATTCACAAAGGACCTTTGCATAGAAAGCAACTTTGATCCACAGAAGGGATACAAGTACAAAAACCTGACAAACAGGCATCATGTGCTTCCTAAAAACAATTTATCTCAGCATTTCCCCTCTTGCACATTTAAACAGTGTTGGCTTAAATGCTGGACCAACACGTATAGCTGGTGAAGTTAGTTTCCTTAAGTGTTTTTCTTTTAAACATGTACAACATACATTAACATGACATGTAACAGGACTCAACTTTATGGGTTTGGAAGGAATCGTTTGCTCCTAACTGCAATATTACCACTGCTTAACAAATAAAAGTCAGACAGCAAAACGCAAGACAGACAAGAAATGCATATTATTAACAAAAGTGCAATAATTCAGATGTAAACCAGACATAACATGCAAACGCCACTAGAGTGAACAGTTGTTCACGGCACCATGTGGACTCCATCAGCCAACGTTGCTCACAGCGTGATGCTAAGCACCAACCAGGACTGATCAAAAACATCACATCTGTACAACAGAAGTTGTTGCGTAGTGGTTGTGACTCATGTACAGTGACTCTGTACCATCGCATTAAAACCCACGAGGACGTGTTGTATACAATCTCAGTACTGCTAACGCTCTTTGAATAAAAGCATCTTTTAAAAGAGGGTAAATGCTCTTTCTGAGCTTCACTGTGCATCGCAGAACAGCTGTGTGTTTTCCTGAGCTACAGCTGCACTCAGACGGCCTCCCAGAGGAAAACATTTTGTAAGAAACTAATTTTAGTTTCAGCCTTTCGATGGAATGTGGCTTAAGATGGTGGACTTGTATAAAGAGTTGGGCTATTTTCTACTGTGTACTCTTAAACTGCTAAAACAGGATACATTAATGGAATGTCATCCCACTGTACCACAAACTACTAGTTACTGAATTATAACTGATGACAAATAGATTGATTCATTTGAAGAAAATAACAGTTCTAATGGATTTTTTTAGACTAAAAGAAGCACTTTGTCTGGGTGCTCATATTGTTTGAAATCCTGACTTGATCTCTTAACACCTGATACCATTCCCCTGTTCTATCTAACTGATAAATATGAGGTTAAAGGATTTCTTGACAGAAGTTTGACCTATAATATAAGCGTTTCAAATATTCACCATCAAACACCAGCCAATCACATTTTCTCAGAACTCACATTAAACATTTTACACTTGTGTGTTATTAGTGATGTGTTGCCCAACCGTACATAACTGGCTGCTCTTTTCTTACTCCAGATAAACTGGGATGTTCAGTGTGACAGCAGGATAACTTGAAGCTGTGGCGCCCTTGACACGTTTTAGTGCGACGCTGCTGCTGAAGCAGTTTTCTCTCCGCAGCAGAGATTAACTTCATATTTGATGAATGAATCCTGTTTTCTAACTCAGACACCTCCCTTCCCTTCTTCCAATTAGCTGAGTCACACTTTAAACTGTAGTATGCACTGACTCATTGCGTAGTCATTAAGAAAAAAAAAACAGCCTTATCTGGTTTACTACACATAGTTTCACTGCCCCATGCCCTTGATTCTGACTAGAGATGGGTGGCTAAGAAAGAGAAGGTGAAGAAGAGGATAAGGAAGACAAGGGGCTGCGTGAGGAAAACGGAGGCAGGACTTCAGATTCTGGTTGAGAGAGAGGGAGAAGCGTTGGGTGGGTACGGGGAGGAGAAAGGGGGCAGATACTGGTAAAAGTCATCCCCAGACTGGTATCCACCTCCGATGCCTCTGAGCCCCAGCACACCCATGTCCCTCTCTAGCAGGGATGTGTCTATATCCTGGAACAGATCGCTGGTCTCTACCTGCTGCTCCCAGCTTCCGGAATAACCTCTGACCCCCTGTTTTACCCACGCCATGCCTCCATCGCACGGCCCCGACAGGTTCTCCAAGGACCTGAGAGGTGTCCGCGGAGCTGCCTGCGGGCTCCCGTCAACGATGGAGTCCAGCGCAGCGAGAATGGAGGAGATGGCGGCTGAGAGGGAGTAATCAGAATCCGTGGACATCGATCCCCAGTCCTCATCTTCGTCTTTAACAGACAGAGGGACATTTAATGCATAATTTGACATGCAATTTGAAGAAACCAGAGGGCAGCTGACAAGAGCCAAGTGGCTGTCAGAAAACATCGCCGCAGAGTGATGCTTTGCTGCAGCGCCTCCATTGAAAACACTCTCCTGGAGGGCAGATGAAGAGCTACAAGGCGGTTGTGACACCTCCATGTCTACAGAGGGCGCCATACAAGCCTCCAGGCTGATCAGCCTCAGCGTGTTGGCTATGAGGACAGACCGCCGCAGGCTGGGTTCAGGCAGCACCTGGCCACACTGATACTTGTTCAGGGAGACCGAGAAAACAAACTGCCGCTGGCTCTCCCAGGTGGGGCTGCTCATGTCGAAAACCTCCACGTCCTCTGGTGGATGCTTACGCTTCTCCCCCTTCATGATCATCTTTAAGCTGCAGAGGAAGGGGTAAACTGTTAAGTTGACTTGTATTGCTGTTTAAAATCATCTCTAAGCAAAAAAAAAATGATTTTGATAAAGTCAGCACTGAATCAGAGAACAATCAAGCAGGCACTCAATAGTAAATAAATCCATAAATGTAATCTATTAAATATCAAAGCTTAACATAAACATTCAGGATTCTTTATGATTAGGAGGATTTGATTGCTAATCTGTTTCTAATCACATAAATTAGGGGGGGGGGTATTAAAGATATCACTTTGGGCTCTGACAAACTGTGGTTAACATCATCACAACACGTCATATTCTAATCTTATGGCCTCTGATCAGTAATAAATCAATATTGAATATATATAATAATATAATAATACTACCCGGAGCCTTCCTCGTAGCACTTATTGCATTCGTATTAGTTGTTGCACTTACTGTATTGTATCAGTTGCACTTATTGAATTTGTATTTGTTTACTGCACTTATCCTATTCGTAGTAGTTTGTAGCACTTATTATATTCGTATTAGTCTGTTGCAATTATTGTTTTCGTAGTAATCTGCCTCTGCACTATACTTTTGCTCTGGTTTATGCTTTAAGATGCTTGTTTAAGAAAGGAGATGCACTTATGACTTCTGGTGACTAGTAGTTCTCTTGAATACCTATGTTGAATACACTTCCTGTAAGTCGCTTTGGATAAAAGCGTCTGCTAAATGACTGTAATGTAATGTAATGTAATGTAATGTAATGTAATGTAATGTAATGTAATGTAATGTACTGTAATGTAAATGTAATGTAATATAATGTATGTAATGTACTGTAATGTAATGTATTATGTAATAATGTAATGTAATGTATGTAATGTAATGTAATGTAATATAATGTACTGTAAATGTATGTAATATAATGTAATGTAATGTAATATAATGTAATGTAATGTAATGTAATGTAATGTAATGTAATATAATGTAATGTAATGTAATGTAATAATGTATATGTAATGTAATGTAATATAATGTAATGTAATGTAATATAATGTAATATAATATAATGTAATGTAATGTAATGTAATGTAATGTAATGTAATGTACTGTAATGTAATATAATATAATGTAATATAATATACTGTTCCAGCTCAGAGGTTGGCTGCTGGTGGTAGTAACACATTAGCAACAACTGTATTCAATAAGTAGTGTTTGAAGGCTTTTACTGCTTTTTTGTGTTTGTTCAAATGTTGTCCGAATGATTGGTCAACTATAACTAAACACTATTGTCTAGTCTGATTTAACTAACCTTACATGTGACCTCATAGTGCAGCCTCCATGCTAGCTAGCTCACTGCACTGTGGGAGGGAAACGGAGACCTCGACACAGCAGAACATTAAGGAACATTAAGGAACATTAAGGACTACAACTGTCTCCATACAGCAGCACGGCAGCGGGCAGCGTCGTTAAACCACCACACAGTTATAGAAACAGACATCTTTAAGACAGCAAACCTGTTGGGTCGCTTCCCGTCTCTCCTCGGCGATGGTTTAAACTTTCAGCCACCACTGCTAGCCGTCCGTCGTCTTCTCCCGCCCGTGATTTGAGTTTCACTCCACAAGGTCCAGCGTTACGGTTGGAGGGCTGGCTGTGTCGAAAGGCATTGTGGGTAGTGGAGTTTATGTACGTCATACTCTATTTAATTAATGTGACAGTCCAAAACACGCGTTTAACTATATATATATATATATATATATATATATATATATATATATATATATATATATAAATATATATATATATATATATATATATATATATATATATATATATATATATATATATATATATATATATATATATATATATATATATATATATATATATATATATATGTATATATATATATATATATATATATATATATATATATATATATATATATATATATATATATATATATATATATATATATATATATATATATATATATATATATATATATATATATATATATATATATGTATATATATATATATATATATATATATATATATATATATATATATATATATAAAACATATATATATATATAAAAACAACAATAACTGAAATATTATATTTACAGACAGAGAAAAAAACAACAACTATTTCAACTATTTTTAACTTTTTTAACAATTATTGCACAGTGTAATGTGTAATGTATTGCACAGGTTTTTATTGTCATGTTATTATTGTCATGTACGTCATACTCTATTTAATTAATATGACAGTCCAAAACACGCGTTTTTAACTATATATATATATATATATATATATATAAATACCAAAAAATGATATGAAATGATATGAAATATCACCATTATTGATACTATTCATAATAGTATGAACTTTAAATTCAGTCCCGCCCTGATTACTTTCCACCCAGACCGGATTGTCAAGCTTGACATTATGTAATTTGCATAGCTCTAATTCCTTAATGATTACATCACCGACAGAGGAGGGATTCTCATCAGCATACTGGTTTTCAATACATAGTAGGAGAATGTGTGTGTGAAACATTACTAATAACCACATGTGAGTTCCAGCCAGCATGTCTTATTTCATGTTTAAGTAACTGTAAGAAAATATAACATTTATGAAATGAAAACCATCAGAGGTGTTTCTAAATCTACACATTTCACTACACACACCGACCCATCAGAATGAGTGAACAGGTCTACAACCTGCACATGAAATGTGTCTGAACTGTGTTATTTACCTGAGGTCAGAGGTCGTGGACGCAACTTCTGCTGAGGTAAACTACCAACATGTCAAAGTTGACTGGTTGGATGTAAATCCCAGTTCTTCACTTCACTCCACATGCAGAACCAGTGAGTCGACTTTAAAAAGACTGCAGCTCCTCCTCGGACTTGTATTGGACGGCTGAGAAAAACATGTCTTCACAACTTCCTGTACTCTGTCAAAATAACATTATAATTAAAACAAGATATACTATAATACATTTTAATGTAATAAAGAATATAACAGTACATACATTACACATTACACTGTGCAATAATAGTTAAAAATAGTTAAAATAGTTGTTGTTTTTTTCTCTGTCTGTAAATATAATATTTCAGTTATTGTTGTTTTTTCTACTGTTTTTTTTTTATTGCTTATTTATAATACTTGTTTTATTTTATTTTTTTTTTTTTCATTTTTATTTTTTATTTTTAGCTTGTCTTCTTCTACTATGTCTCTTGTGTGCACTTTACTTTAATAAAGGATTATCTTATTTTATCTTATCTTAACGTACAGACATATTTAATCCAGAGAACTATTCTGCTTGAAACAGTCATAACTGTCCAATATGCTTTATTATACTATTATGGTGTATTATTATTAGCACCTTATATCTTATGTCCCATACTGTATAGGCTACAATAATGAAGTATATCAAAGTATATTAAGTTAGTTTGTTATACTGTCTTACTACATTATATACTCTTTATCATTTATATTATCTTGCATTTTACAGTCAGCACTAAGTGTCATTAATTAATCCCATTATATTATTCTGGTGAATGCTGTTTAAATATAAACCGAATTACTTAGTTTCCATGTCTTTTATTGCTCTTATGTAGTTACTACTTTTACGTTTTTCCTTATTCAAGTTGTCTATACCTCTTATTATTATCTATTTGTTATTACTTCGCTATTGATCTGTGCTTATTTCTTTCTTTATGTTGCTGCAAAACCTGAATTTTTCCTCTGAGGATCAATAAAGCCTCATCTTATCATGTGGTTTTTCTACGAAAAGTATAATTGCCTCCTTAAATAACATCTTCTTCTCACTTATTAAAAAATCCAGAATCTAGGAAAATGCAAATATTTTTTAGTATTGGACACAAGCTGTGCCCTACTTTAAAATGAAGTCCATTTTTAGTGTATAAGTGCTCCAAGTTTACAGTTTGGACCACAATTGGCTTCCAAACTAGCTGTGATGTCATAAATCCTGCAGGTGCTTGCACGTCTTAAACTCTGATTTAAATTGACCACAGACAAACTTTCCCTGCTGAATGAGAAATCAGCCTCCCGATGTCTAAATCTAAAGGATATACTGAGCAATGGTAAAGTAGTAGAAACATATAATAAGATACAGCCAGACATGTTCTCTATCCTTTAAAAAAAAAATCTTGGTTTTATTTTGAAGGACAAAATTGCAAATTTCCGGGATTATGCTACCTGCCCTTGGCCCACTTGATGCATAGGGAGTTGCACAACAGCCACACATGATGTGTAACGCATGCCATTCATCTGACCGCCCGGCTGTCCTTCTGAAAGGACAGACTCTCATGAGGTGAACTGTAGAGACTAGAGAGAAACTAGACCAATAGTTGTGCAAGTTTTCATCATCCCATTTATGCCAAAAGACACAAGAACACCAAACCCCAACAAAGACATATTTAGTAACCCTGATCCAACCCAGTTAGATAAAAGTACAGTTTGTACTGTAACAGCAGAAACAGTTATCCATATATAGATTTTCATCTATGGACATAAATAACTCAGGAAGGTCTGCTGAATGATACACAACTGGTCCATCAATAGGTATTATACTGCTCATGGTTTCTAAACCTGTGTCCAATAGTCTTCTATCGTTGTTGTTAGCCAGAAACAAATTAAAGGTACTCCTATTAATATAACTGCTGTAATAGAGTTTTGTTATTTATGTACTTTTCTTTAATTGTAGAATAACCTTGCATCACAGAGAGATTTTTTTTAAATAATTGCTAATTTAAGGAAAAGGTGAGACTCATGGGGCAGCAACATTTGCTATTCTGGCTCCATCTGATGAAGTTAAGATTTCCACTAACTCCTTTAGAGTGCAGTGCTTCCTGTCAGGATGTCTGTTTGGCCTTTTCACAGTGATCCAATCTGCCTGTGGTGGAGCTACTTTTTGCTTTTAGATTAAGACACAAGTAGTGATCTTTTAACCAACATAAACAGCAACAGTACTTTGAGTACGATATCCAAGGAGGCATACAGTATTCTGATCGACTCTGTTACTCATTTCCTCTTGTAGTTTTCACAAAGCGTTATGCAAATGATGTAGATGATAGAATACTAGTAAACAATTTATTACTACCATGTTTACATCACCATTGGTTCCTCTCATACACATGACACTTTACTCTTTCAGCACAACGTTTTGCACAATAAAAACTTTTATTTTCAACAGCTATTAAAACAAAAATGAAAAACGGGGCCCGCAGTACATCAGAGCAGCGACAGGAGGCATCACATGATCAAATGTTCCATGATAGGAATATGAAAAGACAAGAAAAAGCGGTGAAGCAATGTAAATGGCTTCAGTCAAAGTAGCAATGTATACTCGGTGTGGCAAATGATAAAATGAGTATAAAAATACAGGGACACAGGGAAGCATTTTTGGTTTATCACAACACGCTGGTAATTTGAATCTGCACACATATTACTCTCAGGGAAGAGCTCTAAAGCCCCTTCCCTGTCTATACGGTGCAGCAGGATTATTAATAGGCTCCCCACACTCCGACCGTCTTGCTGTCCCACTCTGAGGTGGACAGACACTTTACGAAGAAATGTCCCAGGTCGTGTTTAGAGATGGCTCTCCCTTTCAGCATGTTCTCCGCCGTCATGTAGCTCTCAGTCAGAGGGAGGTCGTCTGGAGGGAGGGAGACAGAAATTAAAGTTAATATAAAAAAATATTTGTCTGCAGTTGCAGAGTCTACAATTATGCCGTTTGATGCCCTCATTGGCTGGTAATCAGTTTGATTATGCTTTTTGATGTTATTCTTTGACTTTTTCATGAATTTGCTTCAAAGCAAATTCATGCAAAGTCTTAAATGTTTATTATTATTAAAACTTCACATGGTTTAATAACAACATTTTGTGCGGAGATCATAAAAAAGTGCAACTAACAATCCATTATTCCCAAATGAATCAAATCAGATTGGCTGACTGCAACACTTTTACGCCAGCCATGAGTTTTAAAGCTCTCTTTCACTTCTTGTTTGGAATGAAGCTCTACTTTCTATTTCCTACTTCCTACTGACCAGCAATGTGAGGAGGCATGACGGCCACGTAGTCCAGCCCCGATGACTTCAGCATTGCGTACATCCTGTCGTGGTCCTCTGTCACGGGGACCAGACGGGGCGGGACTTTGGAGCGATCCCACAGCAGAAAGGCTGGGAGGGATAAGGATAAGACGCCATTACAGACACACTTCTCTTAATTGTCTTAATTGTACTGCACGTCTGAAGTTCAATCCTGTATATTTCAAGTTCATTTTTTAATAAACAGTGAATCGTACACGACATGCAGCCGACCACTTTGCAGATCCCACGAGCCTTCATGGCTTCAATGATGTTCCTGGTGCCTTCGGACATCACGGTGGTCGGGCCTGGCGAGCACAAATCAAAACACAGATCAGATCATGAATCAAAGCGAGGCGGAGAATCACTAAATATTCAAAAACTGTACTTGAGTATAGTTTGAGAAACTTGCTTTATTCCCAACACTTGCTCCGCTGTGTGTAAGAAAGCTATTCTATAAACTCACAGTAAAGTACATACATGGAAGTTCAGAATTAAAAACTTAAAGTGTGATCATTTTTAGTAAATGGATCATTTAGAAGACCAACATTAAAAGACTTCTTACAAATTAATGCGTCAATAATGTAATCTTTATTAACAGAATCTACATTCATATGATAGCAAGACTGTCAATAATGTAAAACTGAATGGAATTGGTCTGTTATTGAAAGTTGAATGCAGAATGTTTACTGTGAATTTGCTATTATTGCTTTGCTACTTTTAATTAATAAAGTCCACCTTTTTTATAAACATTGTGTAAGATATTGTGTCAAACTGATACAATGACATAAGCCTATGTCCTGTAAAAGTCGAAGGGCGACCTCTAGTGAATATTTTTCCCTATTACACCACTCAAAACTACAGTCCTCCTTGTGTAAGGTGAACATGGTCAGTTGTGTAAGGATCAACGTGAGCTTTAACAATGAATAAAAAACCTTCCACAAATCAAAGACAGAGGTGTAAACATGTGAGAAGCGCCCCGAGAAACAAAAGTAAAGAACTGCGGCAACTTTAGGACAGCAAATTCAAAAACCACTGAGAAAAAAAGAGTCAATTAAGCATACAAAGTATAGAAACTATATTGTTCTTCAAATTAATGCATTAGCGTGTCCCTTCCTCTGGGATGAAAAAACATATTTTAAAAAAGACCCTCCTCTCTTATCATGTTGTAATGTGATGCCTATTGTAGTAAAGTGTAAGTTGTTTTTTATACTTGGTGGGGTATCAAACTGTGGAGACTCACTCAGGTTGTTCCTGGTGCCCAGGATGATGACAGCAGCATCCTGGCCCTCCATGGTCTTCTTCACGTCCTCTTTGTTGAGCACATCTCCCACCACCACTCTGGCGGCCTTGTGGTCGGCGGGCAGCTTGGCGGGGTCCCGCACCAGCACCGTCACGTTGTATCCTGATGGAGGAACAATGTCAGCGCTGTGATGTTTTTTAAACATCTAATAGTTGTATTTTTTATATTTTTTTAGTACAGTTTTATTGCATCTATCATGTCAATACAGCCTGATGCCATTTAAGGTTCCTGTGGTTATGTTTCCTAAATTCATATGATTTCTCCTTTATATCTTGGAGGAGCTCATGACAAAGTGTCAGGAGAAATGGGCCGACGAGAATCACCACCATAAAGGAGCAGCTAGGGGTCAGTGACACATGACAACTGACCATTTCACCTGGTTGGCAACCCTCACACTGAAGCTGCCATTGTATGTTGTGCAGTGATTGTCGCAAGTGTTTAAAATTCAGCAGGGTGACATGATCAAAACTTCAAAATGGAATTAAAGAATCCTTTCACAAAGTTCCTTTTCACAAAACTTCACCCACTAAATGACAATGATCCCACCCTCTCTGTACAGACGAGATAGTGAACAGCTTCCACTATCAGCTCTCTGTGACTCAGCAATAACCTGACCGTGCAACGTCTAACATGACTCGACAGTTTTTTTTGTTTTTTTGCTCCCTGGTCAGGAGGGAGAAAGGGAATGACAATTAAATGAGTCATGTGACATAATGTGGCAGTATCACACCGTCTGCATGCACTACAGAGGGTTTAATCCTAGCTCGGACGGACGTTTATAAATAAAGAATAAATTAAAGTTTACATGAGATGAAGAAAAAAGTTCCAAATCTGAAATGTGTTAATTAAATTAAATGAGATTGCATTTGCTGCTATCTTCAAAAGTGTTCCTTAAGTAGTGTTGATGGATTTTGACAAAATCAAAAATCACCATATTTGCTGACCAAATACTTTAATATGGATCCATGTAATATTACTCCAATTGTAACGGCAGTGTAAGGTTACTACTGTGACCAATCGAGGATTTGCTGTGTCCCTGGTAAACAGTTTGACCAGCACAAGGCACCGATACGTAATCTATTCTATTCTATTCTATTCTATTCTGTTCTATTCTATTCTATTCTATTCTATTCTATTCTATTCTATTTATTCTATTCTATTCTATTCTATTCTATTTTATTTTATTTTATTTATTTATTTTATTTTATTCTATTTCTATTTTATTCTATTCTATTTTTTTATTCTATTCTATTTTATTCTATTTTATTCTATTTATTCTATTTTATTCTTTTATTCTATTCTATTTTATTCTATTCTATTCTATTCTATTCTATTTTATTTTATTTTATTTTATTTTATTTTCTATTCTATTTTATTCTATTTATTCTATTCTATTTTATTTTATTCTATTTTATTTTATTCTATTTTATTTTATTCTATTCTATTCTATTCTATTCTATTCTATTTTATTCTATTCTATTCTATTTTTTATTTTATTTTATTCTATTTTATTACATGTAATGTATTCTATTCTATTCTATTTTATTCTATTTTATTTTATTCTATTCTATTCTATTCTATTTTATTTTTATTATTCTATTATTAATTATTCTATTCTATTCTATTTTATTCTATTCTATTTTTTATTTTATTCTATTTTATTTTATTCTATTTTATTCTATTCTTTTATTTTATTCTATTTTATTCTATTCTATTTTATTTTATTCTATTTTATTCTATTTTATTCTATTCTATTCTATTTATTATTTTATTTTATTCTATTCTATTCTATTCTATTTTATTCTATTTTATTTTATTCTATTCTATTTTATTTTATTCTATTCTATTCTATTTTATTCTCTTCTATTCTCTTCTCTTCTCTTCTCTCCTCACCTGCAGTCACTGCCTGTGGTAGAGTCGCCAGTCCGGTCATTCCCGTGGCTCCAAATATCGCGACGTTTTTGACGGAGTCCGACATAATGTGTACCAAGCGGGTTACACGACACAACAACAGCTTGACTCGGTTAAAATGAGTCCGCAGTGGACTTAACTTTCTCTTTAAAAAGTCCCATTTGACATGTGTAGAAACGCCTCCATAATGTGACAGAAGAGAGTCACTTCCGCTTCCGCATCCCAGACTCCTCCCCCTCCCCGGAGATTTAAAGGAGCCGCGCTGCTCTGATAGTTCTGCTCAGAACTCAGTATAGCATACAACACTTTAATACTTTAATACTTTAATACTCTATCACAAGTTTAAGTCCTGCATTCAAAATCGTGTAAAATAAAGTATTGGCATCAAAATATACTTAAAGTGCAAAAGTGCTCATTATGCAGAAAAGTTAATTTTCAGAATAATAATAATAATAATAATAATAATAATAATAATAATAATAATAATAATAATAAAATCTGACAAATCTCTGATTAAAATAATAGTGCACAGAACATAGAACAAAGGGTCTTTTATAAATCAATAAAATAACAAAGCAAAATACATTTTGGGTCCATAAGCATCTCAGGTGCTCTTTTTGATGATGCTTTATAATAATAATAATAATAATCAATCCTTTATTAGTCCCACAATGGGGAAATTATTTCTCTGCATTTAACCCATCCCGGAGGAGCAGTGGGCTGCAATGAAGCGCCCGGGGAGCAACTTGGGGTTAGGTGTCTTGCTCAAGGACACCTCGGCATGTTGACTGTAGAGGGGTTTGAACCACCGACCTTGTGGTTACGGGACAAGCGCTCTACCTCATGTGCCACAGCCGCCAAATAGTATATCTATATATATTTAATGCTACAACTGGTAGAGGTGCGGCTTATTTCAAATACTTTTCAAAAATGTTCAATAATGGAACTGTGCAATTCAAGAAAAATAAATATTTTGTTCTGATTTGTTCTATTCCTGCATTTATATTTAACACATTGGATGG
>NC_072449.1:28325199-28382699 GCF_027596085.1 Anoplopoma fimbria
TTTTCATTATAGATCAGCTATGCTTTAGAGACCAGTTGTATCTACTCACTCTGATACTCTTCTGGGGGTTTTATACTATTCTATGGTACATAATAGAATAGAACTTTTGGACCTTATTGTACTATATGGAATTTAAAATCCTGTGGTGTCACTTCTGTAACACCCCTACAGGGGGGTCGCAGTGTGTCAGTGGCGCTCAGCAGTTTACCATATAGTACATTTATCAGACTTTATGGTATTACATCTTATCTAGTATCACTACTATTTATATAAAACAATAAAATAATATCTGTTATACACATTGTCCCCCTCAACATTTGTATGATTACCCAATACCAAACTGGCCCAATATGTGTGTGGAAGCTGCTACTCAATCATATGTTACTATTTCTGGATCTAGTGCTGAAAATTAAAAATGTGTGTGTGTATATATATGGCACAGCTCTATTACGAGATAGAGGTATTTTTGACACCCTTCTTGATGCATCCCTGTGGTGTCTGGATGATAGACAGCCTCTCCGGGACGCTGAAGCCCTCTGCTGCTGCTCCGTTGTTTATCGGACCACAAGGTGACTGTTTTGAGTAAGACTTGTGGTCTTTCTCGCCGACTCAGGACTGGGCGTCGGCCGCGGCTCTCGCTCAAATATGTTGCTTCACTTTGCTGTGGTGAGGTGAGAAGTGACTCAGTGCTGTGTGTAAAGTGCGTACTACGTGACGTCACGATGAAGCACCGGGGCTTTTTTGTGAAAGGGAGAGAGAGTGAGAGAGCCTTTATCCCTGAAAGAACAATCTAGGTTTCAGATGCTTTTGCAAACTGAGATCATCCTTGATAAAGTTGTGGATAAAGTTAGGGTTTGGGTCAGAATAATTGTTGAATTTAAGATTGGCTTAGGGTCACATAGGGGAGCTCACGACATCAGACTGAATACAAATGATGGGTAGCAGCTTCATCAAAATGTGTACTTATTTTGCTGCTGTTTTGTTGACGGATCAGCGAGACATATGCACAGAAGGAACAAACTTCACCACTGCTCTGATAAAATACAGCAGAGCAGAAAACCAAGTTAAATGAAATAGCGAGAGCAGAAACATAGAGGCGCAGCAAAATTCTAAACAACAGTGTACCCCATCATGCTAGGTGGTTTTACCAAAGTATACCAACATCACTGCACATAACGCAGTAATACCCACCCTTAATAAGTACTATTCTCTTCACAATAACCCCCAGAAACTGGCCGTCTGTTTTGGTAAAAGACTACAAGTGAATAACAATCTATGACAAGGTGTCCCATACATCACACTGATTTGCAGCTGAGGCTTCAAAGGATTCAGTTGTTTTGGCCTGTGGTTTAATGTATATCATCATCAGTCATCCAATTGATAGGCCATGTTTTATAAGCTTATGACATGTTGTGCTATGTTTAACATACGTTTAAATCTGGAGAATAAGGAGGTTTCATTAACTTTCCTCAGACCCTCCAAAGCCAAAATAATTGATGCCCGATCTTTAGATCAATCAATAGAAATCTTCACATATGTCAATAGGCAGATGAAACATCAGCCACATAGCAGAGGTCAGCATAAATGTCCCCCAGCTGTTTTGATGTGCATGTCACAGTATCGATGAGGACCGCTGTGTGTGTGTGTGTGTGTGTGTGTGTGTGTGTGTGTGTGTGTGTGTGTGTGTGTGTGTGTGTGTGTGTGTGTGTGTGTGTGTGTGTGTGTGTGTGAGAGATAAAAAAGAGGACGCACACTGAGGGTCTGGTCCCCATTAAGCCTGTAGAGACACAGAGCTGCTGCCTCTGACTGATTAACACTGGCAGCTGTCTCTCTCTTCCCTGCTCTCTCTCTTCCTTCCTCTCTCTCTCTCTCTCTCTCTCTCTCTTCATCTTTTTGGTGATATGCCCCAACGTCTCTTTCTTGCTCCTTCGTATCTGTCCTTTCACTTCTCCTCTTCCATGTCAGCCATATCTGTTTCTGTGTAACATCTCTCTTCTATAAAATCACTCCCTCTTGATTATGACTGCCTCTCTCACTCAAATCTACCCTAAATCACAAAGAGATAGACAGTCAGAGAGTACTATGGGATTGGGAAGGAGAAAAGAAGAATATTGCCTGCTTTATTATTCAACTCACTTTTTAGGCTAGCTGTATGCTACACAGCTGTCATCATTATGCCACCATATTGATACCCTCACCAACTAATGCCATCTTGCAGTCTAAATGAATGACGTACACCTGCTGTCTCAGTTTCAAGTTGGTGTTTGGTATGTCAATGACATCAAGTACTGGAAAATCCTCCCTGATAATTCAGGACTGGAACCAAGTTACTTGGAAAGGTTCTCGCAGTTTAAAGGGGCCTGAGGAGGGGTTCTTTAATGGTAGATCTGGGCCCGCTTAGTAGTTTGTCATTTGTTTACATTTCGGAGGTTATTAGAAGATCATAAAATACAATGATGAACACTTATAATTCTGGATCAGGTTGCATTATGGGCGACTGTGGTTCGGTGGAAGAGCGGATTGTCCTTCATTTAGAGGATTGGCAATTCAATCCCCGGCTCCGCTAGTCCATGTTGATGTTTCCTTTGCCGATAGCTCCCGTAGGCTGTGGATGTGGTGTATAAATGGGTATGAATGATTTGACAGGACTGGTGGCACCTTGCATGGTAGCCATCAGTCCTGTCATCAGTGTATGAATGGGTGTGAATGGGTGAATGATGACATGTAGTGTTAAAGCGCTTTGAGTGGTCGGAAGACTATAAAAGTGCTTTAAAAGTAATTTAACATTTACCATTATTTTACTGACTACTCAAATCTCAGATGGGCTAATGGTTTAAATTCTTCCTAGCAAGTGCAGTTCCTGCAGTGTGCATCTAGTTGGTAATACGTGATCAGATATGATGGGACCTCTGAGACGAAACCCATGCAGATTCTTTAAATATGAACTCAATAAACAAATAATCCAAAAGAAGCCAACAAGCTCCTTTTTTTTCAGAACCGTCCGGCACAACCGTTAGCCACTCCAGCCCGGCAACCTCTGGCCACTGAACTCCCTAGTGCTGGCGACCAAGCAGCCTCACTGCAGCATTTGGGGGTTAAGTGCTTGTTTCAAGGGCGCCTGATGTTTGGCATCTCGTGTACTGAAAAGATTAGAGTATTGTCACTGTTTGGTAGGAATGGCGGCACAGTGCCAAATGCTAATAGCCTCAAACACAAGGTGTGCAGGCCAGACGGAGACAGGACTGGAGGTTAGGACACAAAAGTTGGAATAGAGGGAAAGGACGGTGGAAAAAGTGTGAAGGATAATAAAAGGAGAGCGCGGGGGGGAGGGGGGCCGGCGCGTTCATTACACCACTGGTGTAATGGTGATTTATTGTGGTTACCAACGGCGACAGCATAGCTGGGGAGCGAGGGCAATAATAACACTGAGTGGTTTAGAGGAGAAAGCATAACAACTGACAGTTCTGCACACACACACAGGTTATATATACATACTATATAGGTCATTGCTTCAATAGTAAATCAATGTAAAAATTAATCAGTAATCATTTTGATAATTAACTGTTTTAGTCACTTATCATCATGGGAAATCATGATTTTTTCGCCCACAATTTTCTTATGTATAGACTTAACAGTCAATCGTTTGAGTGAAAGAAACTAATAGAGAGATTATCAGAGGGGTCAGAATATGAATAAAGGACATTTATTTTTTTGATGCTGTCCTATAAAACGCGGTGAGGTTCGGGTTCGGGTCGGTCCACCAGGACAGGCCTCAGATGATCTAGATGCTGTCCTAAGAGTGAGGGACGAGAACACATGTTTGGAGCCCGTTCTTGTTTTTACTTAGATTGTCAATCCAACAGCGTGGGTGGGACATGACAACTTCTTTGTTCACATCGACTATCCTCCTCCTCATCTGCTTCAGGGCTGCAACCAACAATTATTCATACATTTTTTTCTCAGTTAATGAAATATTTGTTTTGTTCTTATTGTAAAAGAAAGAGACAATTACAGTTTCCCAGGTGACTTACTCAAATGTCTTGTTTTGTCTGATGAATAGCCCAAAACCCATATATATTTTAGTTTACTACTCAATAATGACAATGAACACCAGCAAATCCTAAAATTTGAGAACCTGGAACGGGAGAATGTTTACTATTTATGCTTAAAAACAAATTAAAATGGTAGCTGATTAGTTTTGTTGATCCACTTAATTATGAATCAACCATATCTATTCAGCTCCACTCAGTTTTTCTTTTTTTCAAATCGCCTATTCAGAACCAAATTACTTTTTTGCAGCAAATTTCTACCAGACAAAAGTGTTTATAATTTCCGTATTAAAAAAATATTGTTATTTTCATTATCATCATATTGTGTGTAGGTAAAAAGGCAGGTCAGTGTGTGTGTTTTTCCAGTGTGGTTTAACTATGTATGATGGATGTTCAAAAGATCACACTACACACACACACACACACACACACACACACACACACACACACACACACACACACACACACACACACACACACACACACACACACACACACACACACACACACACACACACACAGAGGTGATTCCTCCTCTTTCTTCCAGCTCCATGGAGAGATCAGAGAGTCTGCTGCTGTTTAAACATTTGATCCTTCAGTGTTGGAACAGTAGACTCTGTATCCCGGACAGACTTAAAACATATGCACTCTGAAACCCTGTGGAGTCCATCAGAACCAGAACCAGATCCCTTTCCAGTCTGGGAAAGCACAAAAAGCCTCAGAAATATCTTTTGTACTGATCCTGTGTTCGTGGTATTGTTTCCATTACCTTTCTGCTCCAGATTTAATGTTTAAACTGTCTGGGTTTTCACAATATTAATACAACAGAATTGATAGATTTCAGCAGATTTAACCAACGCTGTGTGAAACATAGATATTGCACTTCTCTGCTGTCATTTTAAATCAACAATATTCACAGTTCAGATTCACTGAAGACAACTTTCTTAAGTCTATTGTATTCATGAGCAGTATAGAAGGGGAAAAAAAGCAGAGAATTTACTCCATCACTTGCATTTTAGTGCAAGTGAAGTGCAAGATCCACTTTCCATACCGGCTGCTGTGAGAACAGCAGCATTACTCAGCATTTTGTTTTTGACACTGCAGTCAGGACGGATGATACTGTGTGTTAACAGTCTGATTCGCAAACTTCATGGAAGTCATTTTGCCTGCAGTGTATTTGTGTATGTTGATGAATGAGGAAAAGCAACTCAAAGGCACACAGAAAGATCAGTTTAGTCGTCACAGGGAATCCGAGTTAGCCTGCGAACACAGCTGTTTGTCCTCTGAGTGTCTGGAGGCAGTTTTTTTAAAGTCTGAAAAATAACCTTTGTAAGGTTATCAGGTTTAATCTTGGTTTGGGGTTAACCCTGGAAATGTCCTTGAAACAGGAAGCCTGCGTTACAAACGGGATGTAAAGGGTGTGAAGGAAGTGGTTGCAATTTAAAGATACCTACGGAAATTGTATGATCCATTATTTTTGGCCAGGACATTTCAGATTGCGCTCTTACAATTTTGACCATTTATTTCGGGAGTGTGTGTGTGATTGTCTCTCTTGCCTTGGGCTGGCTGATTCCTTCACAGCTGAGTCTGATTATTAGAATAACATTGATAACACACACATACACACACACACACACACACACACACACACACACACACACACACACACACACACACACACACACACACACACACACACACAAACACACATACAAATATGAATCAGAACAGTGTGAGTCTGATTGATTGAGAGACACCAGGTGGTTAAGGCTAGGCGAGAATCACGGCAAGCAGAACAGACGACATACACACACCAACACACACACAGACACACACAGACACACACAGACACACACACACACACACACACACACACACACACACACACACACACACACACACACACACAAACGCAGACAGACAAACAGTAAGTTGACTGACATGAGATTTGACTGATGTAGTATTGCTGTTGTGGGAAAGCCAGTCCATCCTTTCAAAGGGCAATGAACTTTTAATTCTTAAGAATATTCAGACATTCAAATTGGAATGTGTTAAAAAAATAATATATATATATATATTTAAATTAATAAGACATAAGATAAAAACACACAACCAAAACAATACATGAAATGGACTCTCAGGTTATGTAAATCACTTTGGCTTAAATGGTGTTGACATTTTTATGTAAACAAACACGCATGTAAAATCGAGTCAAGATCGAGGTCATGTCTATACATGGCACGATAAGTCATATGACGTAACTATGGTGAGAGGCCTACTGATTATTCTCCACGTACTCCCGCCTCTCCGTCGCTGCAGTATGTGTCGATATGAACCTTTGCCAGCCTCATGCTTTGTAGATAGATATCAGTTAGTTAGGTCTGCAGTGGAACTGTATGCAAACAACCTTGATTTGGCTCTCACTCACTGAAGGGAAATGCTGACATATTGATGAAATATGTTCTAAGTATTAAGGGAGGTTAAACATGGGCCGAGCTCATTTACAACATCTGAGATCACACCTTCAGCTGCCACTCATCTGAGGCAACATAGACCATGTTGAGATATTATCAGTACAGGTGGAAAGGTGTTTAAAAGCAGACGATATTCAGTGGTGTTCTAAGAGGAAAACATCAGTCTGATGGAATGCACCAACATTCAACAATCGTACAGGAAGAAATCCAACACAGAAGAAGATGAGCTGCCAGTTCTACTTCGACAAAACGTATCAGATTAAGTAATGATCTTAAAAAAGACACAACCTGTAGTGAGTCCTCTACTTAATCTATTACTCAAACTTTAGTTTTATTATATAGAGGTTTCATTAGCAGCAAAATATACCCAAAAAATAAGCCAAACATACACACTGCGACCAGCTTTTTAAACAGACTGTTGATCAAACAAAACAAGACAATTCAATTTTATAGACAAAGCTATTCAAGAGTGTAGTCATTAATTGTATCACTAATTACAAAAAAAAATCTGTGTAAAACTGTTTTCATGGCGTCCTTTACTGTGAGAATAGCACCTTTTACACAGCTGCAAACAAGCTCTCGTTTTGATTACATTTATTCAGTTGACCTATAAATCAACTCCTTTTTTCCCCGTAGGTTCCACTTCTGCGGGGTTCTTGTGCCGTCCTCTCTCTGCTACATCACCAGATACACAGCGCTGTGATGTTTTGCTGCTATTCTCTCCAGGGAGAACAGCTAAGTGCATGTGCACAGCTACCCCTCCTTTCTCTGTCTTGCGGGGCACGCTGACATATACTCGATACGGCGACGTTGTTTTCCAGTGGGTTTAGGTATGGGGACAACTGCCAGCTTAGACTTTTGTTGCAGTGGAGAGGGAGGGAGAGGCCAGAAAAAGGGGGTGGGATAAGGGGGAGACAAAGAGATGTACAGCAAAAGTTGAAAAAGAAAACTACAAAGAAACTCTTTCACTTTAAATCTTAATCAATTGATTATATAATCGTACATATCCTTAGATCAAGTTTCATTAACGTAAAGCTTCAATGTAAGCACACAACATGCATGCAAACATGTGTTCCTCTCCAAGCAGCCTAAGTGAAGAGCACCAAATGGCATTTCTTGTGTCTTGTGGGCACATGTGCTCTTTACCAGGAGAAACCAATGCATGTATTTTCCATCCATCCATCCAGCACGTGTGTAACACAAAGGAAAATGGGGGAGGAACAGGTTAAGACTAAAGTGACAGTGTAGCGTTCACCAGGACTCTCATAATAGAAATGTTTTCTCAGGGTTTAAACGTCGTATGTGTCTATTTTTAGTATTCAACGTGAACTCATTGTGGCTTGAAAAGTGGGGTGTTGAAATTTTTATCCGTGTTTGAGAGCCGTGTCAGTGGATTCTCATACTGATGAGCTTTTACAGTGGGTGAAAAAAGATTAAAATGTCCTCAGAAACTTCTAAAATAGCTTTTGCTGCATGGTTTTGTCTTTCCTGCTGGCTATCTTTATGTTAATGTTCCAAGCACTTAGATATTTTCCCACAAAACATGCCTGCATAACTTAAGAGCAAACTATGTAGATTGCAGAATACACTGCTTTGTACACTGTTTTTAGTTTTTGATGACATACCATAAAAATATTGACAGATATTCTAAAATATGTAGATTTTTTTCATGAAGGATGGAACAGTATGGAACAAATTGAATACATTTATTGAATGAATAGATAGATAAAACAATATGAATTTTCGACGTGTTAAGTAAATTTGATATGGAATCGAAAACATTATTTAGGAGCTTTTAAGAGTCCTAAAGTTAGGACTGAGATGTCCCTTTTTTTGAGTTTTTTTCTAATCAGTTACTGTCGGAGCTACTTTCAGCTTTAGGATGTGTTGTTAAGTCGGTCCCAGGAGAACATCCAGTGTTTAAGATTGGATGAAAATCTGTTATTGTTGTTAAATGAGACTGAAACTAATGAATAACAGAAGGTTGAACTGATTCTTTTCGTGATCATTTTCACGTCTTGAACATTTCCATTTCTTACCTTACGTTTAGAAGTTATTCTTATCCTCCGGTTTTCGGCTGTCAGAGAGATGAGCCAGATCATTTTTACTCTCCGTCTCCCATCATCAGAAAGATTTTATTTTAAGCAGACCTTTTGTAAAAAAAAGCAAAAAAAAAGCTCTGATGCCAAGGACAGGTGCTGCATCTTTCATGAATGGAATGAAATGTTATTCATGGATTCTTTTTTTTTTTTTAGTTGTGGCTGCGAGCTGTGTTATTTGTGAATTTTGAATTAAATTGTGAATATAGCAGCAACGGTTTCATATTTTTTACCACTGAGTGTGTGTGTCTGTACAGCACATGTGTTGGTATCTCAACATGAGGAAAATACTTTCTTAGTCGACTAACACATACTATTTTGTTGAAAATCAATCAGTTGATTTAATCGACAGATGTGTGTAACTGAGTCTCACCTCAAGGAATAACACCAAAGCATCACTTTGATTGTTGTGTTTAACAGAGATGTGGTCATAATTTTCTTGGAAATAAGTCATACAGCATGAAAAAAGCATAAAAGCAACTACTCAACTGGATAAATCTCAATCTACTAAGATCAAAACAGCCTATAAGTGGACTAATCGACTAAGAGGGGGCAGCCCCTTTACATACGTTGAAATAAGTACATGTGTATATTTTGTCCAAACACACGTGTTTCAGTAAAGAGCAAGATACTTCCAAAACAATTCAGTGTAAGCTTAAACAGCATTTTAACCATTTTAAACAAAACTGTCTATTGAGTTTAAGCACCACTTATTTTACTGATAGTAACATTAGGGCGGCAACTAACGATTATTTTCATTATCAAGTAATCTGCAGATTCTTTTCTTGATTCATTGATAAATCATTTAATATATAAATTGGGAAATGACCATTTGAATTTCCCAGAATTCAAGGTGAAGTCTTCAAATTTCTTATTTTAACTGACTCAAAACCCAAAGATGAAATATTCACCTTTGAGAAGCTGAAACTAGAGAAAGTTTTAAATTTTTTGCTGATAAAAAAGACAAGTAATTGAGTGATTTACTAATATAATCAGCTCTAAAGGTGTACTTTGAGGCTGTAACCATTTGACTTGATTCATGGCAAATAAGTTCCCGTAAACATCATGTGCTCATGTGTGTGTGTGTGTGTGTGTGTGTGTGTGTGTGTGTGTGTGTGTGTGTGTGCAGGGCGTCGGGCGCGATGGCTAATGCCTCCCCAGACCTGGACAACGCGGAAGCCCAGCGCCAGCTCAACAACAACAACCGACCAAGCAGCTCGGGATTCTGGGAGACGGAGTGCACCAGCTCCAAGCTGTTCGAGTGCTCTCGCATCAGGGCCCTGGCAGGTCAGAGGTCACACACACATGATTACTCATATCCATACAGCACACGCACTGCATCGGAGACATGGTGTGTTGATAATTTGCTGTTTTGAATTTTAAGTTTTAAATTTCTTCTGTTCAATAGTTTTATCAAGATTTATCTATGGCTTGTTTTTTACATTACAAAGTACACTGTAAATAATTTTTCTGCCAAATAACAGTATATTGCTGGCAGCAGAGTATAGCGATACACTGTAATTATAGCAATATACTGTAATTCTACAGTAGTCATACTGTTGAACAACAGTCTATTACAGTAAAAATGAATGCAGTATATTTCTGTGATTATTTGAATTTACGGTAACATTCTGCATAGGAGGTTAGATTACTAATTCTCAGTGTTTACTGTAAACATGCAAAATTGATAATACAATAACTCAATTAAGCAGTTTAGAATATCTAAAATATCAATCTGCAATACTTTGAACATTAGAACTTTATTGTTCTGTGGGGTACAGGTATCTGCATCATTATGGAAATGATGAAACATATGCAACAAACAAATTAGAAAGGATATAAATCAAACAAACTTCTATTTAACACTGCAGTGTCAACATAAATACTTCTACTGTACAAAAAACACTTGGACGACCCAGCTAAACAAGCCAAAGATATTTTAAGTAGGAGAATAAAAACTGTTCGGTAGGCTCAAGATTTATCCTTTTAAAGTCCATCAATGCTTATAAAGCTAATAATAACAAAGTCTCTTGTGGCTTAATTGGATAAAGTCAGTCTGTCAAAACAACACATGGAGTGAGTGTTACATAAATACAGTAGATTAGTGTTGAAAATTGTCTGTAAATGAACAACAATTGGTTACAGTGTAAGCACAATTTGATTTATTTGATTTTGACTCATTAAGAGAAAGACCCCCCCCCTCTGATGTCACACTGATTCTTTAATTTCCCTCAGATGAGCGAGATGCAGTGCAGAAGAAGACTTTTACCAAGTGGGTTAACTCCCATCTGGCCAGAGTGTCCTGTCGCATAGCAGACCTCTACAACGACCTGAGGGATGGATACATGCTCACCAGACTGCTGGAGGTCCTCAGTGGAGAGCTGCTGGTGGGACACACACACACACACACACACACACACACACACACACACACACACACACACACACACACACATGCACATAACGGCAAAATATAATGGGCTTGGTATCAGTTTTGTATCAGTTTAATGATCCGTCACAGGATGTAAAGTTGTATCGGTTGAAGGTGCTGTATGCAGCCTTTCCGAACAAATACATGAATCAATAAATTATTGGCTCAATATTAGCTATGTTACCTAGCTACCTCACGAGATCGCTTGTTCCTGAACTTATCATTCTTTCACCTTTTTTTCGAAAATTCTCAAAGCTTTAGCTCTAGTCCTGTGTTTACAAAATTTGTAGTAAAATCCAAACTGATGGCTGTGTATGTTTTTTTGCAAAAGTTGTCTCTGTTTATAATCCCTATGATGTCCCCCCCCCAGCCGAGGCCTACAAGGGGTCGTATGCGGATCCACTGCCTGGAGAACGTGGACAAAGCCCTGCAGTTCCTTAAAGAACAGAGGGTTCACCTGGAAAATGTGGGTTCCCACGACATTGTGGACGGAAACCACCGTCTCACCCTGGGCCTTATGTGGACCATCATCCTACGCTTTCAGGTGAACACAACCCATATAAAGCACCTATGTATTGTTAGGATTTTGGCATTTCATCACAGCTCCGTGATGTAGTGGCTAGGTTTGAGAGATTTATGATGGCAATGAGCAAAACACGATTTTGGTGTATATATGACTTTTGTTACCAGTTTTCTATATGAACAGTGAGGAAGCTCTGAATTTAGTAACTGTTATAATAAGATTTCTCGTTGGTTGATTTGGCGTGGTTACCATGGCAACCGCTTGTGCAGTTTAAAGGATAGGACACTTTTTGAGAAACATAACAGACTATCAGCTGGTGCATCTGTTTACATTGCAACCAAATAAACTCACGTTGTTGTAGTTAGTCACAATTTATTGCAACCGTGCTTTGACCTCATGCTGAGCACGGCTCAAGAAGTTTTTCACGAAACAATAAAGTTGGTTACCTTAGTGAGTGTCTTCATCTAACAGCTCACTGTGGCTGGTCGTTGTTGTTGTTTTACTCCCTGCGATCTTTATTTCTGATCCGTGGTCAAAGAAAATGCAGAAACTGACCATGTCTTGATTAGACGATCACAGTCGGCACTAACCTCCGTGACAAATATATTGAGTGTCTTTCAACTGCTTCACAACAAAAGTCAGTCCTATGTGAAGCAGCTGCAGGAAGAACTTTCAGTTTTCATTTGCAGTGATTTAATACAGCTCTGATTTGAGACTGAAAACTGGATCTTATGCTGTGCGAAAGAAATTCAAATCCGGTGTTGGAATGGTGGATTCCGCCTATGTAAAAATATAGAGAGGTAATCTTGAAATTGAATAACATTAAATGACTATTGCTTAAAAAAATCAGCAGGGGTTGTAAGATTGTAAATATAAGCCTGGAAGTGGTCCGATATCAGCAACTGACTTTCCAAAACTGAATGTTCCCCGTGGGACACGAAGGCTTAAAAGTGAGCTTCTCCATAAATGCACTGTGATGCTGGCGCGCGTTCAAAGGCTACCTACTGAAGCACAAGGATGCTGTCATCAGCAGCGGCTTCATTTAGGACGAGCTGCCAGCGGTTATGTTTTTTGGGGGGAGGGGGGGAGGCTGGTCACAACTGCCGCATCATCAGAGTGCGACAGCGACAGCGGTGTTTGGGTAAAGCCTGAATGTCACTCAGGGCTCAGAGGCCTCGAAGGTAGCAGTCGCCTTCCAGTCTGCTCTTCGACAAGGACACAACACACACACACCCACACACACACACACCCCTACATACACACTCCATAAACACATGCACATGCAAATTATATCACACAAACTGACACACATACTCACACACACACACATGGGTTCCACGCCTTAGCAGCAGTGATACAGGATCAGTTCCTGCCATGTAAGTACAGCAGCAGCCTCTTCATCACGCTCCAGCGCTGCAGCGTAGCTTTGGCACAAAATGCTTGTATAGCATTATTCAGACCCTCCTGTAACATTCATGGTGCACAGCCTCCCAGCAGCTGTCTCCTGGGACTCGGCATTGTCATGCTAGAAGACGAATGTTCTTTGTGTGCAGTATGAGTGGACTCATCATTTCAGTGTAAACGTTGAAATGAGTGTTGTTTGACGTTCGCTGTTTAAGCCTGGTTACTTTATTGCATTATTGATATGTAAGGGTGCATGTCACAGTTTGTGGTCATTATTTTTGCAATCATAAGATCACACTTTGCACAGACATCATTTTTTTGTCCTTGCAAACAAAAGTTCCAAATAGCATTGTACAAAGTCAGTTTCAGTGTTTAATCTGAATGATGTGTTCTTTACAGTTTCTTTTTTCAAAATGGGAAAGAGAAAATGTATGAACAAAAATCAAATATCGGTGTACGCTATATTTAAAATATTTTCACCTCTTTACATCGCTGTCAGACAGCCCTTTCCGACATGGAACTGAAGCTGTTATTTGCTCTCTTGAATGCCACAACGCTCCATTGACAAATATGGTAACTTTACCTCCCAAAACACAGGAGGCGCTGATCTGCCTCCATTGGTTAGTTTGTTATTATTGTTTGACTTTCGGATACGAACTAACCTGACATCCACAGCAGTACATTATCATTCAACCTTAATTTAAACTTGAAAATACATTGAGTTAGAGACATCATTTACAATATAGCCGAATAAAAAAATGAATCAACACTAACAAGCACCAAGAAACACAAATAAAAAACTCAACGAAAAGTAAAGCAATTGTAATTCAGAGTAAATGAATCAACTAAAACAAGAACAACTGGAAGTGGAATAGAATTATATTAAGAATTTAAATTGCTCTACAGATAAGAGTGAGGTAAGCTTTAAATTGTTCTGCATGTTATCCCGTGTTGCGGGTGCACAGTGAGAAAAAACTGAATCTTCTAAGCTGTGTAAAAACAGCCGGCCGCTGCAACGTAATCAATTCATTAGAGCGTGTTCAATAAGAGCTCACATTAAAAGAAAACAACAAAGCAATGTAAAGGGTTAAAAAACAATAAGGCAAATGATGAGTATTATAAATATCTCCAGTAAAAAATCAGAGTGGTAAACAGCATCCAGGGGCTTCAGAGTCGCAGCTGAAGCATGCATGTATAAAATGTCACCATAATCCCAGACTGATAAGAAAGTTGCCTCAATAAGCGTCCTTTGGCAATGCAAAGGACAATGGGTTTTATTCCTAAAGAAGAAAGCATATTTTTCCTTTACAGTCACACCAGTTTAGTCACATGGTTTTTTAAAAGTTACCTTCTCATCGATCCAAAAAAAACAAGATACTTGTCCTCTTAGCTTAGCCTCTGTGCCGGTACTTGTGTCTGCCTCTCCAAACTGGGGGCGCTCCAGACTGCCATCTACTGTAGTAAATACACTGACTACGGATAAGTACCTCATACAGCCACACATAGGCAGGTGAGGGGGTCTATATGTAGCAACATCAATATGCAAGACCTACATTAGGTCACGAAGGAAAATGGCTTTAGAACGCCTTGGATAAATGGCATTTTGGAAGCTAAAACGTTCCTACTTTTGGGATTTGAATACACACAGACAGCAACAGTGGGAAACTACAGAATGATATTAAACCCCAAAAACAAAAAAAAAAAAATATATATATATATATATATATATATATATATATATATATGGACAAGCCTTTTAAGTGGACTGTGTAGAAATGTGTTGCACACATTTATTTAATATCTGTGGTACAGCAATGCTTTAGATACTAACAGGCTTTCATGTTTTAAGTCTAGCTTGTAACTGTACAGATTTGGGCTAGTACTGTAAGCTGACTACTAGCTCTGCCGCCATTAGCTGTGAGCTTGGCTGGCATCCCGCTCTCCTGCTCTCAAGAGCCACCAGTCGATGGTCTCTTCAATTTTGCATGCGCTGAGAAAGGAGATCAGTGCAGAGGACTGGTGTTCAGGAGTGTGTGTGTGTCTGTGTATGTGTGTGTTTGTGTAAAAGATGGAGAGGGATTATGAAAAAAGTGAGGATAGGGGAAAAGCATGGTTGTCTGATGGGAAACAACCAGCATTGATGTTGTGTATAAGCAGAGGGTGGGGTCTAACTGTGACCTTCAGTCAGTGTTCTCCCTCAGTAATGTGTGCTTAGTCAAGGTTGAAGTTAATGTGAGGAGGTTTTGACTGACTATGAAACAGTCTCACATTAATACTGATGCCTCTATATGACCTTCATAAGTAAACAAGACTATCAGGAGGTTGATTGGCTATTTCTAGTTCGTTATTCCGATTTGATTCCGCTCTAAATCAGATCAAATCATTCAGGTTCACCAGAAAATCCTCCCACCGTGGACCGATCAAGATCTTCACTGCAGCCTTTAACCAGCAGTCAGAAGCTCTGGCGGGGGGAGGAGAGGCCAGGACCAGAGCTCCACCTCACTGCCCGGCACACCGACACAACTCTGCTGGAAGACCCCGGCCGTATTGCTGGGTCCACTGGAGATAAGGGAGGCAAGGGAGAACCAAAACCAAGACTGAGAAGGTCGGCCTTTCAGACCCCTGCTGTAGTAAAATGAGAGATTTTCTAAAGGGACTCTGGTGCTTGGAAGCACTGCCAGGGAGACAGACAAAATCAGCCCAAAATGTTTATTTTGATTTTGGCGGTCCTTGTGGACGAAAGTTGTAATGTTTCTGGGCCCCAGATTCCCTTTGGGACAACCTCTCATTTTACTGCAGCAGGATGTGAGTCATAATAGCTGCATCTGACAGTCTTCCTCGCTCAGTCCTTGTTCTAGTTCTCCCCGTGCCTCACTTCAATGGCAATGTAGCCTGTGGCCCCCAGCAGCATGGAGTCGGTATTGACTCCCAGAGGGGACCAGCAGGTCAGCAAGGCTAAAGGTCTGCTCCTGGCTGGAGGAGGAGATGCTGCTGCCGGGTTCTGAGCTCTCTTCCTCCCGCCAGCACTCAGACTGCAGGTTAAAGGCGGCAGCGAAGCCGGATCTGGGTCTGTCCACAGCGGGCTCGTTGATGCCGGAGGCCCCGCTTGAGTCTGAGCTGAAGGAGTTTCTATTAAACCTGCATGATTTTGTCTGATTTTGCATGAAATCTGATACAATCTGATACTAACAGCATATGTGTCTTGATTCAAAATCTGAAGGCATGTGTATAAGGTCAATAACTTAATTTAACCAACCATTTAAATGCTCAGTATAATATCAGTAGGGTGGAGAATGGTCCAAGGTCGTCCTCGAGGCTCTCAGTTATCTTGCACTTTGTCTCTCCTCATCTCCCCATCTTTTTCCCTTTCCTCCCTTCCTCTGTGGCGAAAGGGAGAGTTTGCTTTGTCCAGTCAGCAGGTAGGGCCGAACCACTGCAGTAACTGCACGCAGGCAGAAAGAGTGAGCGAGACAGAGAGAGAGGGGGGGAGAGAGAGAGAGAGAGAGAGGGGAGAGAAGGGAGAGGATTGACAGGCAAAGGAAGAGGTAATCCTAATGTATTTACAGAACCATTCACAAATAATAACAGGCTGTTATTTGCAGTGACTTCAATTATAGTGTTGTATATGTGTGACTGTATGTCCTTGTGTGTGTGTGTGTGTGTGTGTGTGTGTGTGTGTGTGTGTGTGTGTGTGTGTGTGTGTGTGTGTGTGTGTGTGTGTGTGCGTTTGCTTACCTAACACACTGCCAGCTCACTTGCTGTTTAGAATAAGTCTGAGTTGAGACACATTGATGCAGCTTTTCTGTAATATTTGATATATATATATATATATATATATATATATATATATATATATTCAGATTTAAACTGAATGCACATTCTAATATGTTATCTTTTGAGAAAGTTAAGATGTAGATTATGTACCAGTTATTGGTGAGATGTTTGCAACATTTTAGACATTCCCTGTGGGTTCATCTGGCACAAGTCAACAGCAAAGAAAGAACAATTTAGTAACAGCAGACACATTTCACATCATAATAGCCAAACCATAGGAAACATGTTGAAGTGTGAATTCTGTTAGTATTTTTTTTACCTGAAACATGGTTAGTTTCTTTGTATTTTCTCCTGCTAGGACAGCAGCTGCCTCATAATTTTGAATGATTATTCCACTCATTATTTGTGGGATTTACTGATCAGTCATTTGATATGTGGATGCACCGATCCGACTCTTTCAGTCCTGACACCGATAGCGGTACCTGGGCTTTTGGTATCGGCCCATACCGAGTACCGATCAGATGCCGGCGTTTAATTCATTATCTGTGTAGTGACTGGGATCATCCTTTTCATTAGTAAGGCATCAGGCTCGACTCAAAACATTTATTTGCTAACTTTGTAAAACTTAATGCAACAAATATATACATTGAAATACATTTATTAAATTGTAGTTTTGTTATTAAAATGATAAATCATACAACAGGAACTTGGTAAATAGAATCTTCAAAATGAACAGGGATTTAAATTCAAGTGTAAACCTTTTAAATGCAGCAACAATTTTGTCAAAACTCCTACAGGAATTAAAATTCCGGTATAATCTAGATTATCTAAACATAGAATTGATTTGAATAGATTGGGTCCATTGTCACACCGATACCCAATCCGGCTATTTGAGTCGGTATTGGCCCAATGTCTGATATTTAATTTACAATGATATGAATATTTCTTAACAGTAGTTGATTCATTGTTTTTTATTAAATATGACGTAGCTGCCACTGAAATAACATTTAGTGCTGGTTTCACATTGTGATGATCCCTTAGGGTGAAGAGACGGACAAAGGATTTCAGCATGATCCCAAAACCTTATCTGGTCTCTATTTGTGTTCATGTGTAGTGTTCATCTTCTGCGTGTCTGTTTGTGCGCAGGCATTGTGATTGTGTGTGTGTGTGTGTGTGTGTGTGTGTGTGTGTGTGTGTGTGTGTGTGTGTGTGTGTGTGTGTGTGTGTGTGTGTGTGTGTGTGTGTGTGTGTGTGTGTGTGTGCTTTTATATTTAAGGCTGTGTGCGTGGGTGTAGTGTTGTGCCTAACGACATGGGTAGCAGCTGATTCCAGGGTGTCATGTCCCCAATTACCTTCGATCATGTCACTGTGATGTTATCGGCTGAATGGCTGTCACTGTCACCTATCATCAGGCGTTACAAAGGCTCCGCACTTCCCTGCTTCAAGACCCTCAGCTCTTACTGCTCTTATCTGCTTTTACTGTTAAACCCCTCTCACTGTGTGCGTTTCTTCGTGTTTTCAGGAATACTGTTTTTAGGAATTCTGCTCTTGACTGAGTCAAGACGTCCTGATCTCAGTTTTATATATATTTATACATTTTTAAGTGTTGCAAAAAAGGTTTGTGTTGTTCGCATGGCTGTTTCCCCAGTTGGAGAAACTCCTAAGCCAATCAGAGCCTTTGTGGGTAGGATTAAAGTTGGTGACAAACTTTTTCACAGTTAGACAAATCTTAACAATAGTTACTTTACTTTAGTTTAATCACAGATTAAATCAGTGCTTATGATCTTTTTTAAGATGCATAGCCATATAATAACCAATAAGCAAAAAACTAACTAAACAAAACATCTGACGGAGGATGGTTGAAATTCCACACACTCGTAGACACAGTCTTCAGTGAGGAAGAGGTAAATACCGAAAAAGCATAAAACTTTATGAGACAGAATTTGTAGGGTCTGTGCCACGATGTCTCATCCGGTAACACTGAACTGTGTTCTTGTTCTAGATCCAGGTGATCAAAATAGAGACAGAGGACAACAGAGAAACTCGCTCTGCCAAGGATGCCCTGCTGCTCTGGTGCCAGATGAAGACCGCAGGGTGAGCAGCAGAATCCAAAAATACAGGAGTCTGAAAGCTGCAACTGAGAATGACATGACTGTTTATGTAAATGTACCAAGGAGGTATGTTGTGTTATGTTCTCGGTTTCCATTTCAAGTTGTGAGACAGGATATTCTTTCCATGCTCCAGGTACCCTGAGGTCAACATCCAGAACTTCACCACCTGCTGGAGGGACGGCCTCGCCTTCAACGCCCTCATACACAGACACAGGTAGGTAGTATTTTTATTTACGTCTCTGTGGAGAGACGTGTAGCTGGTTGGACTGATTTGAGGATTAGTGTCATAAAAAACATGACAAATTCAGTTTCATCATCTTACACCCTCCAGGTCCGACCTGATAGAATTTAACAAGCTGACGCGGTCCAACGCAACCCACAACCTCCAGCAAGCCTTCAACATCGCTGAGCAGCACCTGGGCCTCACCAAACTCCTCGACCCCGAGGGTGAGAATGTTCAGCTGGTTTCATATTCAGTCAGACACACATCACATACAGCATCACAAAATACAGTAAAAAAATCGTATTCACTCACTGATATTTATAGTTAGATTGTGCTTCCACCTGAAGTCAAGCAGACGTTAACTCCTCTGATCTCTGTCTCCACCAACTCCCTCCGTCTCAGATGTGAACACAGAGAACCCAGACGAAAAGTCCATCATCACGTATGTGGTCTCCTACTACCACTACTTCTCCAAGATGAAGGCTCTTATTGTGGAGGGCAAGAGGGTTGGCAAGGTACCAAGTCTCACACATGTGGAGATACACACACACATAGAGACATTTAATAAAGGGCCAGCAGTGGCTTGTGTTTTAGTCAGATAAAACACAATAAACAAATCATCAAAAAGTGCGCTGGCTTAGAGTCAAATATGTTACTTTTTCTTATTAAAATGTCTTAAAATAACTAATTATATATTTTGTTATGTACTTACATAGTCTCAAATGTTTCAACAATTGTATTTGTTTTGAAGAGGATGAGGATTAAAACAAAATCCTGAACACTGAACAACACAATTTAATGATGTTACCAAACTCTGTCTTTTGTTATTGTTTTGATTGAGTGGAAAGAAACCCTTAGCGGCAGAACATATGTCGTTGAACATTTAAAAGATAGAGAAATTTACATGTGATATGATATGATAATTCCTTCTTAAATCTTAATCCAGTTCTTTGTCTCTGAATGTGCTCCTGACCTCCCTCCGTCCGTCTGACTCAGGTCCTTGACAACTGCGTTGACGCGGAGAAGATCGTCAACCGCTACGAGGCTCTGGCCTCAGACCTGCTGGACTGGATAGAAAAGACCATCGCTGTCATCAGCAACCAGAAGTTTGCCAACTCGCTGACCGGAGTTCAGCAGCAGCTGCAGGCCTTCACGACCTACTGCACCATCGAGAAGCCCATCAAGTAAGTTTTTTCGATAATTTGTGGAATGGCATCTTGATATTTTTGGGGACATTTTTTCAAACATAAGTAATCATACTCATGCACGCGTATGAATAATGCATACCCTTTACTGAAGAGTTAGTCGTCATTAAGACACTGCTTGTACTCTGATTGTAGCTTCAAACACATTACATTAATCTCTAAGTCGATACAAAGAAAATGTACCAACATCACCTTGAACTTGGAATCATAATGGGAAATTCTCACTGTTGTGTTTTCTGACAGTTTATAGACAAAACAATTGATTTATTAAGAAATAATCAGCAGATAACGCAGTTATTATAGAAGAATTGGTTCTGGCCATAATTGACATACCTCTCAGAATTGACTAGTTTTTACGATAAATCCAAGTGTCTTCCTTAATGTGTTTTATATAAAAGATCACTCTTATTTATCAAGTGGTTCAGAATATGTCCCAATATTGGTTCAAATAATTATTCAACACCCAGGTGTACATGCAGTAGACTCAAACCTCCCTGTTGGCAAGCATTCACCGTGCCAACATGCCCTTGAGCAAGACAACTCACTCACTAACTATTGCTTTCTGTTTCTCGCTCAGGTTTCAGGAGAAGGGGAATCTCGAGGTCCTTCTGTTCACCATCCAAAGCAAACTTCGAGCCAACAACCAGAAACCCTACGTGCCTCATGATGGGAAGCTCATCTCAGACATCAACAAGGTCATATACACCCACCAGCTGTGTTGTTTTCCTAAATGCACAGTATTTCACCTTTTACTAAAGAATCAAGCATCAAATAATACGAGTTATTGATTAATAAAAACATCACACTTTAACAGTTGAGAGAATACCCACAGAGAGAAAACACATTTTCCGTTACTTTTCTTACTCTGTTACATTACCACCATTTAACTGTTCGTTTGTTTGTCCTTTTCTGTCAAGGCCTGGGAGAGGCTAGAGAAGGCGGAACATGAGAGGGGCGTGGCTCTGCGCAAGGAGCTGATTCGTCAGGAGAAGCTGGAGCTGCTGGCTCAGTGCTTTGATCACAAAACCACCATGAGACAAGCCTGGCTCAATGAGAACCAGAGACTCGTGTCGCAGGTAAGGACCTCATGCAGCTGCTTCCCCAGTGAAGACTGAGCAAGAGGGTTTGACTGTGTGGGGGAAATAGATGACCTGCTAAGTCTTTAGTTTGGCTCTGCAGTTACATTTCCCTTTAGAAATAATATTTAATGTATTATGCCCAGTATTTTCCCCTTTTGAAATAATGCAAAGTTAAATATTGCAGAGGATTAGTGTCATAATGATAAATAACAGATACATTTTTAACTTTATGTGTAAACTGCATTAGTCTCACTGCATAGTTCCTCTCAAAAATGTGTTTTGCTTATAGTCCCTTCATTTGGATGTTTGAGCTTCACTTTGCCGACAGATTTACTAGCAGAGTTTGATGCTGTGAAGGTACTAAATTTGAGTTTGGGACATGCACATACGAGCACGATTTATGTAATCACTATGAGTCTAAAAGCCAATTGTGAACCAGTATGCAACTTGTCTCTGTTTGTTTTGTACCTCAGCACCCTGACGAAGGCTTTCAGACGAGACACGTTAATGTCGGTCATGTAATATTAAAGGCTTCTTATGAAACTCAGAACTCACAGTGCCTTGGAGACATCTTTTGTCCAACAGTTTAACTTTGGAAATGAAAAAAATATTTGCATATTAATGGGATCTGGATGTTATACTGAGTTTAGAATTAAAATGTGCTATACCAACTATATCAGTCTAAATCACAAAGTAGGCCTGTAACAGAGAATATCGTTATAGATTCAGTGGTTAATCTTCATTACATTAGTCTTCCTTCACTCTCTCTTTTCACTTCTCCCCCTTTGTCTCCCCACTCTCACACCTTTTGCTTTCAAATTGTTCTTCTTTTCGCCTACAGGACAATTTTGGCTACGACCTACCAGCAGTTGAGGCCGCAATGAAGAAACACGAGGCCATCGAGGCGGACATCGCCTCGTATGAAGAGCGAATCGGCGTGGTGGTGGAGCTCGCGGCAGAGATGGAGGCAGAGGGATACTACGACATCCGGCGTATCCTGGCACGCAAGGAGAACATCCTGGGCCAGTGGAGTCTGCTGAAGGAGCTGGTTGCTGGGAGGAGGACCCGGCTGGAGAAGAACCTGGCCCTGCAGAAGACGTTCCAGGACATGGTTTACATGATCGACTGGATGGAGGACACACAGGTACTGCAGGCTGTGAGAGAGAGAGAGAGAGAGAGAGAGGGAGAGGGGACGAGAATGACACTCTGCTGTATTCAGTAGTTAGATAAAGACAGAGGACAGAAATAGTGGACTCGGAGAGTGAAAAATAGAAAGGGGAGATCCAGAAAGACAGACAGTCAAAGAAGAAAGATGACATAATCACTTTACATCACACGTGTTCCCTGTCGCCTCCTGATCCGTCTCAGGTCACGCTTCTGTCCAAGGACTTTGGGAAGCATCTTCTGGAGGTGGACGACTTGCTGCAGAAACACAGCCTGCAAGAAGCCGACATTGCAGTGCAGGCCGAGAGGGTCGAGACGCTCAACACCGCTGCACTCAAATTCACCACGATAGAGGGTAAATATACACACATCTGTCTTTAGCTTTATATTAAATAAAAAGTCTTTCAGGGTTTTTAGTTAGTATTGCCTGTTATGAGGGCTGGCATGAAGACAAATGCAGTTTTGATGTGGTTAGAAGCAACTGGAAGGAATGATCTTGTGTGACGCTGTTGTATTGTACTGATATTCACAGTTTGTAAACAGTGCCATATTTGTATTCATTCTCATCCAAAATATCAAATTATGTTATTTAAGTTCATTTTATTTTGACTAACTGAAGGGTATGTGATTGAAAAAAGCAGCACAGAACAAAAGGAAATACACTTAAATATAGATAGGTATCATGAGAGTAACAAAATGTGAGCCCCATATTCTTACAGTACACTTACCTCTGTTTGTAATCAAAACCACTTTTGCCGGTGTGTTCTGAACACTTGTTCTGTTGTCTTTCTTCAGTTGCAGGCAGATGATATTATAGCTTTATGAGTTTATTTAGTCCCTCCAAGGACAAAAGGTTTTCTAAACTATTGATGTCGATGCATTTTCAGCGCTGACGTCATCGATGAGGCCGTCTAAACGCGGCAGCCCTATTTTGACTGCAGGATGTTAATCAGAACGCTAAAAAGAGCAGTTATTACATTTGATGCATATTTTGGTACAAAAGCCAACTTATGTATTGATAAGAGCTACAGGATGTGCACAATTATTATATATTCAACGTTACTTTTACTGATACTGATATCGGTACAGACTCAATTAGCTGTATTGGGTATCGGTGACAATATGACGATCTGGTATCGGGTGCCATTATTTGAGAAACTAACAATACGGTGCATTTATATCTATATATGTATTAGTTACATTTGGTTTTACAATGTTAGGGAAGCAATGCTGCCTTACTCATTGAAGAATGATCCCAGTCACTTCCACAAAGTGAGTAATACAGCTCATTTATTGAACACTGGCATCAGATTGGTACTCGTTAGCGGCCGATACCTGAAGCCAGGTATTGGTATCAGGACTGAAAATAGGCTGAATGGTGCATCCACGATAACTACAACATCTCTCCATTATTTTATAAATTTGACCTTTGGCACAAACTATAGGATTAATTGAGTAGAAATGAAGAGGTGACAACTGTTTCCCAACTGTTTCCCAGGCTACTGAAATAGAGCTCTATTGATTTCATTTAGTCCAGTGGAGATGTATTTGACCTTGAGACAACTCGATATCAGTAAGGGGATCTGCTCAGTACACTTTTTAGATAGTCCAGCTCATAGAACACCACTGAAACCAATGAAGTGCTTTATCCATTTGTTTTGTTTTTTTACTGTAATTTTCCTAATGTTGTTGTTTCCCAGGTTACCAACCGTGCGACCCCCAGGTGATCTGTAACCGTGTCAACCACGTCTCTTCCTGTCTGGAGGAGCTGAAGCAACTGGCGGCTAAAAGGCGTGATGAGCTGGAGGAGTCGAGACAACTGTGGGCCTTCTTTCAGGTAGGGTGGGGCGACGGGATAATGTCGTGTTGATTGCTCTTAGCAAATTAAGGCGGCCAGTAAATCCCATCTGGATGCTGCAAACAGTTACATTTTTTTCACAATTATTTCAATACCTTTTCTCATGCACAACCAAGTGCAACACCATGAATGTCCTCCAATGAGAGGCCGTCTTAAAATGTGCGCCATTATCCCAGTATTTAAATGATCATTGCGTCTCTCAATAAAACAATCAGAACATGACTCCACCTTAAATTTCATCCATTCGGAACAACTTAAGACATTTGAAGGGGTGTCAGTCTTTGTGTTTGGATTTCCAAATAATTCATCATCTCAAACCTGCAGCAGCTTTAAAGATATCTATACATTGCTTTTGAGGGAAAATCTTACTCACTCTGCCTTTTAACTTATTATATTCACCAATCAACCTTAAGTTAACAACATTTTAATACCCGTAGATGCTATATAGAGGAGAAATCTAACGCTACTGAAGAGATGATAGATCACACAGCAAAATACTGTATTCAAAATAACAACACTCTGCTACTTTTGCACAAGAACAAAATATTCTGCAGTGCAGTGAGGATTTTTTTTCGTGTTTTGAAGTATATCATTACTAAAGTATTAATGAATAATACAGCTGTCTCTCTTGTAGGCCGGAAGGGAAGGTACAAATTATAATCCCATTTGTTATGCTCATACATAAAGACATTTTAGTCAAATTAAGCTGTCCTTTTTTGGACCTACCCTCTAATCTTTTGAACACTCAGGTAAAATCTAAATTCCAACACCTGTGCTCTGTTACATGCACATCTTGTCTTATTTGGCACCTGTATAAAAAGAAGAAGCTGTCTATCACTCACAGAGTCACTAACACAGAGATGATGAATGAGTTATTAGTGTTAGTGAGTAAGCTTTTAGAGCGGACTATGAAAGTAATGAGTTTTTAATGAGAATAGAAGATTTCGTCCAAAGAGTCATCCGTTCACACTGTTGAATCACTAATTACATCACATTACTGATTCGTTTGGCTAATTCCCCTTCTGCCTTTTTGGGAGGCTCTCAGAAACAGACTGGGATCAATGTTAGATGGACTTTAGGCATTACAGAAAGGACTGTTCCATTACATAGTTTTTCCTTTCTGTTTTCTTTGCATGTATTATCTTTGACTTGCTTTTTTCTTTTCCCACTTTTCCTTTTTATATTTTCATTGATAAAATATATTTTTAAATAATATCTTTGTTTGAATGTTAAAATGTCAATCTTTGTTCTCCTGTTAGGAGCTGGAGGAGTCGGAGGCCTGGATTAGGGAGAAGAGCGCCATCCTGGGAGCTCAGGGTTACGGGAAGGACCTGAGCAGTGTGCTGAAGTTACTACAAAAACACAAGACCCTGGCTGGAGAACTGCTGGCTCACCGGTCGCAGCTGCAGGTGTGTGTGCATGTATCTGTGTGTGTGAGAATGAGAACCTGGAATACCTACAGCACCTGGAGCCGATCCCAGCTGTCATTGTGCGAAGGCAGGGTTCCCCTGGACAGGTCTCCAGACTATCACAGGGCTGACATATAGAGACAGACAACCATTTACGATCACATCCACACCTAGGGGCAATTTAGAGTCTTCAATTTACCTAAGCTGTATGTCTTTGGACTGTGGGAGGAAGCTGGAGAACCCGGAGAGAACCTGCGCTGACACGGGGAGAACATGCAAACTCCACACAGAAGGCTCGTCTAGCCCGGGAATTGAACCCGGGCCAGTTTGAATGTCTTGAAGTGGGGTTGTATGAGTTATTTATCCATAGTAAATGTATTAACTACAATAGATAATGGTTGACATGCTCCAAGTTTGGAGAAACAGACAGGAGTAACAGCACTGGAGCAAGACTTAGTGGGGGCACCAGTAAAATTTATTTTAGACATCTAAAAAAGGCCCAACTAAATAAAAACAACAACAGTCAGTTTAAGTGTACGCTCTATTTAGAATATTCCATCACTTACACTCGCATTTCCAAAGAGGATTTGAAGCCATTATATCCATCAATGCTCTTTTAAAAAAAACAGACTCCATTGGAAAAAAACAGCATTTTTTTTGCTTTGCCTGTACTATCACTGCCTCCATTTGCTAATTTGTTTGTGTTATTGTGATTGTGGTGAACCCAAAATAGTAACCCTTTAAAAAACCAAAATTACGCAATACCACATCAAAACTAACTAACTGATGGAGGCGGCAATAGACCAGCGACCCCCTTATTCTGCAAGGTAAAATAACTGTTTTTGTCAAAGGAATCTGGTCACTTTAAGAGAGGATAAATAAAGGCTTCCTTATCCTAAATAGTATTTTTGCTGCTTTTAACTTACTAAAATAATTTTAATAATAATAGTACAAATACAGTTGTTATATCAGCCCTGCTCTTTTTTTAGTACATTTTCATTCGTAGAATCCAAATGGTTCACAGTTTGAAACAGTCATACTTTTAAACATGTAGCTCACTTTCATATTGTATTTATCTGCATTTATTACATGCTTTTTTTTTTCTTGTTTGTGAACTCGTACTTGTTGTGAAACATCACATGGGTGTTTTAATATAATTTAATATTGCTGGTCAGTTGACCATCTGTTAAGAAGCAGGAGCACGGAGAAGACCAAATAAAACAAAGTTGACCCCAGTTAAAGATCAATATGACCGAAGCATCCAAGTATCAAAGATGTCAATGTTCCTGTATTTGGCGGCTGGTATTTCAGATTAAGATGTACACACGTTGATGATGATGTTCGTTATGTTGGATTATTTACACGTGTCAAGTGCCAGTTACTCTAAATTATTTTTGGTATTTTGGAAAGGTTTGTTGAGCTCGCACAGGGCCAGGCTTTATAAAGGTTAGAAAACTTTTAGGGCCATCCAAGATATTACATATTACAGTATATTTTTAGGCATTTTTATCATTTGAAGACAGCGTTGAAGAACCTGCTTATTAGAAGACCACCTCACTGCACGCGGTGCTAAAGAATGAGCAGTAACCGTGTTATTCCTCCATCCTTTCCTGTTTTTCAGAACACCATGAAGCGAGGAAAGCAGATCCTGAGTGAGAAGAGCTTTGGCACGGCGGGCATCCAGGAGCGCATCATGGAGGTGAAGGGCGAATGGAAGAGGCTGGAGGACCAGGCCGCACAGCGTCTCGGCCACCTGCAGGAGGCGCTCAACTTTTTCCAGTTCTCCACGGAGACGGACGACCTGGTGGCGTGGCTGCAGGACGCTTACCGCCTGGTCTCCAGCGAAGACTTTGGACATGACGAGTACTCCACCCAGTCCCTTCTGAAGAAGCACAGGGGGGTCAGCGAGGCCGTCGACAAGCACCGTCTGCATGTGGTGGCGCTGCGCAAACACATGGTGGTGCTGCCTCTGCAGTACCGTGAACAGGAGGTGAGCACGGAGAGGATGTTTCACTTTTTTCACGTAAAACATTTTGGTTGTCCCTCCATATCTTTTCTTTTACCCTTCTTTGTCCTCTCTCCTATCTTCTTCACTCTCCTCTCTCCAGGAGGTGCAGGTGCGCATGGGAGAGGTGGAACAGCTGTACACCGAGGTGGCCGAGGTGGCGGTGCTCAGACAGCAGTGGCTTCACGACGCCCTCGCCGTCTACCGCATGTTCAGCGAGGTCAACGCCTGTGAGCTGTGGATCGACGAGAAGGAGCAGTGGCTGGACAAGATGGAGATCCCAGAGAGACTGGAGGACGTGGAGATGGTGGCACATAGGTGAGGAGTGGGTGTGGAAAGTGTGGTCGCTGTGGCAGCAAATAGAAGCTCAGCTAGGTTTCCGTTTTGTTCAAATCAAAGAGCACAACATTTTTAGTCGGTGCAAAAACCTCTTAACCCGCTAACTTTGTCCTGTCGCATCCCACAATTCCCTTTGCTGTAGGTTTGAGAGCCTGGACCAGGAGATGAACAGCCTTATGGGAAGGATCCTGGACGTTAACGAGATAGTTCAGCAGCTCCTTGATGGAGGTCATCCGTCCTCTACAGAGGTCAGAGGTTGTCAGGATCACCTCAACTCCAGGTACGGAAACCAAACTGACTTGTACTTCTCCTGACATTAACAATTACAACAACCTCACAAGACACAATAATGCTTAGTGAGCACTGGTACATGGTATTACAGTACACTTTGATACTTAACTGCAAATATCACCACTACTGTTAAAGGCAACATTGGAGAAACTTGCAAGAGTATACGCTAGATTTAGAAAAATGAACCAACCCAAAAACCCTGCCCAGTGTTGAAAGTTGCTAGCCACGCTAGCTCCAAAATTTGCTTGCCTAGCAAGTTAGTCGCCGAGTCGGCAACACTGACAGCCTGTCCTTTCATGCCTCCCTCCACTACCCCCAAATTATCAAAATGAACATAAACAACGTCTGACTCGCATTGAGTCCACGGGTAGAGTGTGTGAAGGATGGTAGCTATACCAGGCTGCAATATCTGGTTCTGAAAAGTGAAGCCAATGAAGAAGTGCCTGAAACTTGCATTCTTTCTAATGGCCAGCAGGGGGCGACTCCTCTGATTTCAAAAACACGTCTGATTGTATAAAAGTCTATGAGAAAATAGTAAATCATGGTCAAGTGAAGAGTAAAATAGACCATAAAGCAGGGTATGCTTTAGGGTGTTACTACCTTGTGATTGGCAGGTTGCTACAACTACCAGAGCCATATACTGCATCTTTACATCACTCCTCCGCAGTCCAAATATGGTGACTTCCATTCGCTTGTTGCAAATAACTAAGATGGTGACAGCTAAAATCCAAGATGGCGCCGAAATTGAGGCTTCAAAACGGCAGTCCACAAGCCAGTGGGTGTCTTCACGACAACTTCCTATCAACAGTCTTTGAGGTGAATAGGCAGGTTGCCACTCACAGTCTTGCAACAGCCATAGATATCTGATGTCAGTGCATTTGATGTATTGATTTTTGATTCACTGATTGCTTCAGAATTTCAACAAAAAACACAAAATAATATTCTAAAAACTTTACCCACCCGAGCTATAATACGCCTGTTACAAATCCTACTATCAGGATAGGTTTAATTATAAAGCACCTTTCAAACACAGAGGAGGCCCAGAGATACATCATAATCATCATAATTTACAACAAAATGCAGAGGAAGATAAAACGTGGAAAAGTAAAATACAATGAAATAACTGACAATATTCAATACAGTTACTATGCGGTCATGGATTTGAATCATTAAAGTCAAATATATTATTATTGTATTGATTGTATTATTAACTAATCATATTATCTTAACTTCCAGAGTCACATATCTAGTATTTCCAAGACTGCCTTTTTTATTTCCAGTAGACTAGATGACTGTAATGCACTTTTTACTGAACTGACTTTAATTATATTATATTTAATGGCTTAGCTTCTTTCCTTTTTTAAACTCTTTATTTGTTGAATTGTGACCATTTACTGTAGTTACCAGAAAAGAAGAGGAAAAAAAGATAAGTATCAAAAACAGCTTTATAATATACCACCCCACGATCATAGCATCTGAAAGAAAGACCAATGAAAAATATTTATAGCTATAGCTTTGATTTTTCTTCAAGGAAATATCTTCAGAATATAGTTTTATTTTAAGTTTGTATCATGTTTGTTTCCTGTATACTCTATCTTACAAAATACAGGTCAGAGAAGGTCAAAATTATTTGATTTCTTATCTCGACGTCAAAGATTTTGTTAATTGTGTCCTTCCATTTGCTTTGTTGTGGCACCTCGGATATCAGAATTTTTTTTGTTATCTGTTTAAGTGCCTCTACTCTTAGAATTATAAAAAGATACTTATCGGTTTGATTGAGTCTGTTGTGTTCAGCCAAGTTCTAAATGCTCGGGGCCCCAAAAGGAATGTGCTCTAAAAAAAGGATCTACAACTTCACTTATTTCAGGTTATTGTTGCTTAGCATTGACTTACGAACTGAATGCACACCGGACACTTGATTCCTTAGATCATCAAGGCATGGTCTCCTCACTGAACCTAGAGTCAATTCTAAATCTGCTTTTTGTGCCTTCAATTATTATGTTCCTAGTCTCTGGAATACTTTACGAGGTCTGCTACAGTGTCTTCTTTAAAAGCAGACTAAAAACTGCTAGTTAGGTTCAAAGTGTGCAGTTAATGGCTTAAACTTTTATTTTATTCAGTATTGTTATTATAACTATTCCCTTTTCAATAATAATAATAATAGTAATAATATTAATAATACCATCTTATTGTAATACCGGCTTATCTTGTATGTTTTTAACTTACATGTTTTACATGTAATACCTTCTTACAATGATCTTTACCTATTTTTAGTTTTTAATTTTTAAGCACATTGTTTATAAACCCCTCACATGAAATGCTTTAGAAATAAACTTGATTGATTGATAACAAGGCTCTGAAAACATTAAAGAGAAGGGGGGATATGCCGAAGGACAAGTTTTAGTAAATGAATGTCTTCCAAACTTATATCCAGAAATGTAATTAATAACATTTATATCTATACTGTACAGTATGTTGAGAGCAGCCTCTCTTGTATGGCAGTACTATTTACTCCCGGGAGGGGGGAGGAGTATGTGGGAGGAGAGGGAGGCTGACTGACAGGAAAGAAGAGATGCGAAGGAGAGACACTTCGTGGGGTTGTGTACTTATTCAGGGGTATTCATATTGTTTTTGTTCGCACAGTGATTTTTTTTTCTTTGAATTGTCTTTTTGACAAGCACTTTGTTTCCTGTCAGTGGCTGACATAGTACGAGATGGAACATCTTTGTAGAGTTTGAGTTAAGTGCCTGAGATGTAAATGTAAAATAGCAGTATACATATCTTCTAACTGTCTGATGCACCAGTGTCTCTCTCGCTCTCTCCCACTGTTATAAACGCTGACATCCGGCCAGGTTGACCCTGAGACGGGAGTGGCTTTTTTATCCTCCTCAGCCACATTCACTGACCACCGTTACGTCTGGCAGCAGAGTCCACGGCGGCCGGGTGTCTACCAGTCTTGTGACCTTGGCTCTTGGCGTTTGTCTCGGGGCGACCATCTGTGCTTGGCTGCCTCAGTCAAGACGAGGCCAGCTGACAGCAAAAGGCAAAAAACATACAAATCTCATCGTTCACTCTCTGGTATTAGTCATTCAAATTCTGATTCAGTTTCAGGACCTCAACTGCAAAATGTCTTTGCTGTAATTAGATATGAACGCTGTGTACAGTGTTGGGGTTATTGTGTGTGTATTCACACTGAAACACCACTAACTGTATAGTTATGTAATTTATCTACTACTAAGTTGACAGCTCAGTCATTTTTTCCTACATTTTCTACCTTTCTAATTTATCACATCGGATTGGATGTTACAATTTTTTAAGTTAAAGTTATTAAACACTCAAACAATAGTTACAACACAACAGTAAACAACATTTTGTATGAAGGGAATGACGGATCTACCCAGGTTTGAGCCATGAATTTAAAAAGTTGTACCCATTTTGTGTGTCTAACGACAGTGTTATTACAATATTAAAATGTTTTAAATTCTATAATTAGTATTTTGTCTCATAATCATCAAGATTTGTGTAAGCATACATTATACATTATTTTGTATATAAATATATAAAACACGTTTGGGTAAGCTTATCCAACATTGCTTCCTGGTATACACACATTTGCGTGAAGCAGCGACCCCCGTCACACACACACACACATACATCCCCCAACAATCAGCACAACTGCGTCGCATCTTTAAGGCGACTTTAGCAGCTCTGCCTCCCGGCGACGCTCTGCCATTACCTCATTCCAGTCACAAGGATCTCTGCGTGTTTGTGTGCATCGGTGCATGTGTGTGCGTGTCTTGGCTGAATAGGTTGTGTGCAGAGACCTGCTGGTCTGGAGCAGAATCAGGAGAACATATTGTATGACGATATGGTGAGCAGACAGGGTCCGGGCAGGGAGCAAAACAAATCAACAGTCTCACAGGAATCATATCAGGTCACGTCAGGTCATCATCATAATGAGTTCAATGTGTATTTTACTGATAATATAGCTGGGCTCTTCTCAAGGTCAGGAGTCATGTTTTTCATGTTCAAGATATTAAGCTTTTACATAACAGAAACCAAAGATAAAAGCAGTAAAAGAGGAATGACTGGTTTACAACCAATCAGCTGTAATAGTTTTCAGATGATGCTGTAGATCTTTTGACTTTGAGGGCTGGAATAATGGCCCAGTAGTCTTGCAGTTTAACATTTTTCAAACCTTATTAGTGTGTGTGAAGCCAGGGAAAAAGGAATGCTGCCTCAACCCTCTGAACACAAAGCAGTTTTCTGGATGTTCTGTCACATTTGAATCTCTGTGGCCTCATTTCCACTCCAATATACAAGTCTAGCACCTCTATGGAGTGTCCACAAGTGTTTGAGGCTTCACATGCTATATATATTGAACTTTTTACATAATTACAACCTCTGCTGCCATCTACTCTCTGCTCTGTGTTTAGCAGACTGCAGTTCAGTTGAAGTTTCACAGACTTTTTGTCACAGGATTGTTGGTCTCAGTCGAATCGATCAGCACAGCATCAAATGTTTTTACAGGAACCGGTTGGAGGATATTTTTTTTTAGGGGGGGGGATATTTTAAATTAATCATAAAGAATTAAATGTTTTTGATGAAATATATCACAAGTGAGCTTCGGAAAGATGGAAATGTGATGATGTGATGTCGTTAAAAGAAAACATGCTTTTCAATCCCTTCCGTGGGTTTTGGTGTTTCGAGGATTTAAATGATCCAAACTGGCTCTGTGTTCTGAAAACGTTCTTATTGAAAATTGGAGGGTGAATGTACAAGCTTAAAACAAATCTCTTTTTGAATGAGAGGGAATGACATTCTGTAGGTGTCAAATGTCCCAGTGAATCCACTGTCGCTCATTTCTCACTCACAGGACCAAATTCTTACTCTATCCTTGTCTGTCACACCGTACCAGGTGGAACACCATTGTGGAGCTGGTGGAGCAGAAGAAAGATCAGCTGGACTCCATGTTACGCCTGCAGAACTACCTGCTGGAGTGTGCCGAGATCAAGTCCCAGATCCAGGAAAAAAGAAAAGCCATCGACGCCACACAATACGTGGGCAGCGACCTGGGAGGAGTCCTGGCTCTGCAGAGACGCCTCTCCACCATGGAGGGGGCCCTCTCTGTCCTGGAGCCCAAACTAATGCATCTACAGGTAGGGAAATGATGGGGAAAATACCTGTGGTATTTCAATTTAAATTAAAATCTGTAAAAACTCAAATCTATTTAGATATTTCATATTAGAAAAAACTTCTCTTTTCCAAGTCAAGTCAATTAATGTTTACCTTTTAATTTTTTTAATTTATGTTTAGATACAAAGGATATTAGCTAGTAGGCATTTTTTCCAATAAATAAATAACAATGTTTTCACAAAATCCATCAAAATGTGGAGGTATATATCAGCATAAAAGGCTACATCACCACAACACTGTCTCTGTTTGGTGATGTAGGAGGAGGCGGAGCACATGGCCACCGCCCACCCAAGTCGGACCATGGAGGTTCTCGTGCCGTTTGACGGCATCAGCGTGGAGTGGGAGGAGCTGAAATGCACCCTGCAGGGCTGCGAGGACTCGCTGATGGTGGCTAGCAGGCTGCAGAGCTTCATACAGGTACACAGAGACGGCTCATACGTCAGGGAGGAATCTATCTCTCTGATCGTTCTGAATAGAGACTGACTCGGCATCTTACTCCATCCTAGTGATACTGCCATGTTACTGACTTAACCAGTTAAGTCACATTCTTAAAACTAATGAGCTAAACAATTTAAAATCACATTGAATGGAAGGATGGTTTAGATGGCTTAATGGTGGATGGATGGATGGATGATGGGATGGGATGGGATGGGCTTTGATGATTTAGATGACTTAATGGATGGATGGATGGATGGATGGATGGATGGATGGATGGATGGATGGATGGTTTGGATGGATGGACTGGATGGATGGATGGATGGATGGATGGATGGATGGATGGATGGGATGATGGGCTTGGATGGTTTAGATGGCTTAATGGATGGATGGATGGATGGATGGATGGATGGATGGATGGATGGATGGTTGGATTGATTGGATTGGATTGGATTGGATTGGATGGATGGCATTTGTACACACAGAAAACCCTTGTATAGTGATAACGTGATGAAGTATTTCAACTGATTTGTCCGTCTGCACAAACTTCTGTCCTGTAGTTTAAGAATATAATTGATTCAATGTAAATCATCTTCTTCTCTCCAACTGTCAGGACCTGGACTCTTTCCTCACCTGGTTGGTCCAGACGCAGACGGCCGCCGCCTCAGACCAGCTTCCCAACGACCTGGAAGAGGCAGAGAAACTCATCAACAAACACGCCGCCCTAAAGGAGGAGATCGGACGGTGGGTCGCCGAGGACAACCAGAGGCTCATTCTGGATTTTTTTTAACATATCTTCCTTGTTTTTACCATGACATCATGTGAAACTGTCTCGGATGTTTTCCGTGCAGGTACGAAGAGGACTACGAGCGGCTGCAGGCCATGAATGAGCTGCTGGAGTCCGAGGAGGCTCCTCTCCCTCATGCCGCCCTGCAGCAGTGGCTCCAGAAGCTCGATGTCGGCTGGAACAAACTCCTGGAGATGTGGGAGAGCAGGAGAGATGTTCTGGTACAGGCTCACATCTTCCATCTCTTCCTTCGGGATGTCAAACAGGCCGAATCCTTCCTCAACAACCAGGTGAGACACGCAAACACAGAGCAGGTGGTGGAAGTGTACAAGGAGCGTCTCCGGACAGCTCTCAGTTTGTTGATCTGTCCATCCAAAATCTCTGGTTCAAAATGAAATATCTTGAAAACTCTGAAATCATCCATCGTGTCAAAGTTTTTACAGCTTGAATTATGACCAACGCCAGGTGAAGTGAAAAAGCCATCCATCGTTCTTCATAACTTCGCTATTAGTTGTTAACTGGATGTTTCTCTTTTATTTAATATTAGTATCATATGCAATAAGGTTTGTTTCTTCTGGAGTTGTTCCCATACAGGCACCAGTATCGTAAATGCCTCTGATACAACCTAAAGCGCTAGATCGGGTATCGGCGAGCACGCCTGTCTATGCACAGATACAATATCACGCTATCATATTATTTATCAGATCATTTACGCTACACGGGAACAACAACAGCACGTGTCACTCACTACCTGATCCGCACATCCTGCCTGATTGCTACTGAGCGTGTGCAACCCTTTTAACAGAGAAGAGAAAGAAGCTGGATGGCTCACTCGTTAGCTACTTCCATCAACAACTCTGGCAAAATACAATTGCTGCAGGTTAAACTGATGATAGAAGTAACTAAGTAGTGAGCATCTCGCTTCTTTTTCCATCTCTATTGAGAGTCGCACATGTGTAGTACCGATCGGAGAGTCTATTGTTAGCCGTGGCTTGCAAAATGTCAGCATTTCTGTTTTACAGAACAAAATCTGTTAAGCTAGACGATAAAAGAAAGTTCTATGGCACAAATATTCTGTATGTACGTATGTGTTCCTTTTTTACAAAGGGTTTAACCTGAGAGCTAGGCCATACATCAATGATAGCAATCATATCACATCCATACAGGGTTAGTAGTACAGTGTGTGTGTGTGTGTGTGTGTGTGTGTGTGTGTGTGTGTGTGTGTGTGTGTGTGTGTGTGTGTGTGTGTGTGTGTGTGTGTGTGTGTGTATGTATACACACACACAAACAGCTGTGTCAGCGGATATTCTGGTTCAGGTATCGGGAAGGAAAAATTATATTGGATTGTTTCTTTTTTTCTAATCTTAAATGTCACAGGCAGAGCTGCCCTCGATTATTGTGTGTGCATGTGTGTGTCTGTGTGTGTATATGTGTATGTGTCTATGTGTAAGCCTATGTGCTGGCCAGACCTTCCCTTTTGGCTTGATAAAAGATCTTTACCAGGGACCAGCGCTCCACATTAGCCCGGGGGTTTGATTCAGGGAGAACAGCATTTCTTCTTTAATAAGTATCAAAGACGTTCAAGGCCGTAGATCTCTGTCTGCCTCGCTGTTTTTTCTGCCTCTATGTTTTCTGCGTCCAGAGGCCACATAGTACATCTGTAATGATATGGTTTGCTTGAGTAGTTTTCCTTCAAACATTTTCTGATATTTAGTAATTGAAGAAACAAAATTTAACACATTTTTAGGAAACTGCAAAACAATTATTTAATAAACCAATTGATTCATCATTCAGTCTAATACATGACAGAACATTGTGAACAAACATGCCCACACAATTTCACAAAATAATATTGTAAAAAGTGATCTTGACTAATGTACATGGTCAAATCCGATTGGTCAAGTCTTGCCTATAGTCGACTGATCATCAAATTGTGGTGAGTTTTTTTTCTCATTGATCCCTGTCTGTTTAATCTTATATAAAAAAATCGTAACAGGAAAGCGAAGAGACAGTCAACCAGATACACAAGCTGCAAACATCCGTCATAGCGCCGCTAACAACTTATTCTACGCATTTCCTCTGCTGATTTTTACTGAAAACTATATTTAGATGATTGTGCCACGGTCTTATGCTACATGTTGATTTATTCACTCACACTAAGGAGATTTATTAAAAGCACATGAGTTACTTTCAAATTTTTCTGAACAGCGTTATTTATAGACTGATATTTAAACCCAAATAGGCTTTATATCATGATTTATAGGGAAACACCAAGCAATTATTTGTATAATCAGACATTCAGCATCCCCATTTATAGCCTGAATGGAATGATCCGTTGTTTCATTACCAAGATTTTTCCGCCACTGCGATGATTCCACTGCGACTGATTAATGGATTATAAAATGAGTTGACAATATTTTTCTTTTTGATCAACTCATGGACAATGTAAAGAGTAAAACTGGTTGTGCATCCCCCTCACTTCACTTAGTCAACTCTTAAACCAGGAATCCACCTTACTGTTCCCGTCCTCATTTTACAGGAGTCGGCCCTCGCTCACGTGGAGCTGCCAACCACGGTGGAAACGGTGGAAGCCGCCATAAAGAAACACAAGGACTTCACCACCACTATGGAGCTGAACCTGCACAGAATCAAAGCTGTGATCGAGGCCGGGGAGAGTCTGATCAGCCAGAGTAACATCTACTCCGACCGGATCAAGGAACGCATCGACACGCTCGCCAAAAGGTACCACATACTAAAATGAACAGGTTTATGAAGTAATAAATCAGATTACTTGGATTACAGTTTAGACTAATTTAAGGCCAAGTATCTGGAGTAAAAGACAATATCTGTTGAATATTTGATCACGTTTTTATTTCAGTATGAAGCATTGAAAGCTATCAAAAGAGCTTCAAAACATTGAATTCTCCCATTTACAGTTTGGTTTTCCTCCTGCTTTGTGACTTTCTTATAGAGGACGTTCAAGGAGTGGTAGCATGATGAATTTATGGCAAAAAATATATATGCTTTCCAATAATGGAAAATTTGGTTAAAGCACAATTACATAAATAAATGTACAGTTCTAGGATATCAGAGAAAATACTTTTTGTATACAGTGATGTATTATCTCAGTGATCTTTAATTAGTCGCTAGCTTGTAAACCCTCTTTAGTTTTATTTCCCTTTATTAAATGTTGGATATCTCCAAAGGTTTCAGGTTTCTTCATGCTCGCTTTGTTCAAAGTGAGCAACAACTACAGCTCCTCACACTTAAGCTGATTTTAAAGCACAAAGAAGCAAGCAGCTGTCCGGACACAATGCAACGATAATAAAAAAAGAAGAAGAATAATAGCAGCTGAAGAATCTGAAAGGAGAGGGACCCCCGAGTGTAAATGAAACAAAACCCAGAGAGAAAAGGAGAACACAGAGCGTGGTCTGTTTAGTCCACCACAGCCGACACCTGACCATGAAATCTGTGTGATAGCTGTGGTGGGTGGTGGTGTGTGTGTGTGTGTGTGTGTGTGTGTGTGTGTGTGTGTGTGTGTGTGTGTGTGTGTGTGTGTGTGTGTGTGTGTGTGTGTGTGTGTGTGTGTGTTTATGTGTGTGCTGGGTGGGGGTTGGGCTTTTTTTTGTGTGTGTGTGCATGTGTCCAACAATAGCAACGTGAAGAACCATATGTTTTTTAGATTTAATCTACATGAAATTTTAATTTTTTCCCATGGGGGCCAAATAAATGAGCACAGTGAAATGTATTTATTTTGTGTTACATTGTGGTTCTGTAATTAACCATTTCACGATTATTATGTTTACTAAGGTGCAGGGTTTTTTTTTATTCAAATGATAACTGGTCTTTTTTGCTGTTATCCACAAATACAATTGTTATTCCTCCATCGCCAAGCTTTTAAAATCTCAGTATCAAGCAAAGAAATGGTAAAGATAAACAAAGAGAGATACACACACGCCTAGATATGTTATAGTGTTTTTCACTTTTAGTTTGTTATACTTGAAACAGATTTTTCCATCCCTCGCTTTTTCAGGGGTAACCAGAACAGAGAGCTGGCCCAGCAGTGGCTGGATAAACTGAACGACCAGTGGGAGCTTCAGAGGTTTCTGCAGGACTGTCACGAGGTAGGAGGCCAATAGACTAGCTGTTCTGGTTGAACTCACTTGTGTGGAATTGTATTAAATTGGTGCAACACTATATTCACAGAAGAAAAAAGGGAAATCATCTCTTTGTTCCTTTTTTGTCACCATAGCAACCTTACATTTTGGAAGCCCCTAGTGGCAGCATGAGAAATTTGTATTTCAAAAGTTTTGATCACTTTTGCCAGTGTTAAAGATTTCCTTGGAAAAGGGAATATAAGACAAATATATGGGGTTTGAATAAAGATCCCAAATCACAATAATTTAAGTTTAAATGGAAATGGGAACGAAAGATTTATATATTTTTTCATTTATCTCCAGTGTCAGGAAGACTGTTATGGCCAGACACACTTCATTATTAAATTGTGTTTGCGTTTATTCTCAGAATTTCATCTGTAGTCCTAACATTTTAACTTGATCTTCAGTCTCAAAATGCAAAATAAAATAAATCCTCATGCCTGGTCCTAATACTCCTCCGTACCAGTGTCATAATGCCATGTTAGAAAAAGTTCCAACCAGCTTGTTTATAGTTTGCTATGGAAACACTTTTATTCACTTATCTTTTAGCAGTTTGTTGATAGACTGTGGTCTAGATCGGTAAATCTGATAATGAGTATTTATAGCCATATCTTTTTTTTTTTTTATCCTTATTCCTTGTGTAGTAAGCTATCATTGACGTGGTCCACACACCTCATGCGTGTCCTGCAGTTTTTGCTCTCTCAACCTGCGGAGCCACAGACTTCTTTCTGGACCAAAACCTTGTTTAGTTTCAGCAACTTTCTCTCTTGGGCTCTACTGAATAATTTAGCAGCACATTTCCTCATCACTAATTCAAAAGAGGAAGAGTGTATCCTACTGTGTGTACATGCGTGTACGTGTATAGGTGTGTGTGTGTGTGTGTGTGTGTGTGTCAACCGTACATCTATCTGTCTGCTGGTATGTGGTCTGCGTGTCTGTAGAAATACAGTATGCATGAGGAGACTTCCCCCGACCCTGCTTGTGTGTGTGTGTGTGTGTGTGTGTGTGTGTGTGTGTGTGTGTGTGTGTGTGTGTGTGTGTGTGTGTGTGTGTGTGTGTGTGTGTGTGTGTGTGTGTGTGTGTTTGGCCGGCAGTGGGCGAGTGACACTGCGTCAGTCCGTAGGAACCTGAGCTCTCAGCTGACAGGGTGTGTTCTTCTGCTCGGTCCATGCTGCATCCTCATGTTTCCTGCCTCTCACTGCTGCTTTCCGTTAACCGGCCAACATGTTTACTCCGAGTTTCATACGATCGGATATTTTTGTTGTGCATTTCATATTTTGGTCTGTTGGGCTTTGAGGTGGATTTCGGAGCAATGTACACTGCCGCTTCAGCAGATAGGCCTCGTGGTTTGTCTGTACAAATGTGTGTTTTTTCAGTGAGTCTGAGAAAATGTATCTATTCCAGTGGTCAAAGGTTGACCATGAGGGCAAGAGGTGCTTCAGGAAGTCATCAGTGTTTATGTTGGACTAACAAGTTTCATCTTAATCTGTTATACAGACTTTAAGAGTCAAGGTACAACAGAGTTACAGTACTTGTAATACACTCTCTGCTCTTTTAGAAATATTTATTATGTATTTCTGGAATTTTAAGCCCCCGCACAGGAAAACTACTATGTTTTTGGGGTGTTCTGTCTGACCAAACGTCCACTTGATCTGATCAGATTTGGGTTGTCAAAGCTCACTGTTACCTCACGAAAAGAGCAGGTGTATGCCCAAAGGCTGCATTGTTGGACAAAGTGTGTCTCTATATTTTAGATGTAAGAGAAGCAAAAGTCTCCTTTCTAAGCATTCCCTCCAGTTTCAGCCCGTTTCCTCCGTCAGGTCAGATATTATGGATCGATGCCTTGGACGAGTTATTGTATAAGGAGGATAAATGGTGTTAAGACCATTTTTCTGTCTATGTAAAGTCAAATTTATGTTTTCTTAGGGATGAATGAGTTGAATTTAACATTCAGAGAATTAATATAGCTGCAAACAACTGTTTGCTATGTAAATATATGGTCAAGAAATGTCTACCTAAGCGTTAAAGGAAGTCGCTCTCCGTGTGTGTGCGTTGTTATCTGAACTTGGCCTTGCTTTGTTGACACATGTGTACGGGCTGCCCCACTGGCTAGCTCATGGCACTGCTCTGCACTGCTGTCATTTGGCAGCAACCTAGCATCCACCCTCCGATTCCACTGCAGGTGAACACTGTTAGCTCTGTCAGCACTGTTGCCATAGTTTGCACTGTTAGCGCTGTTAGATGTGATCAGTCAGAACTCACTGTCGCAATGTTGAGAGTCATTGAGAGGCAATCGGAATGCTCCCTATCTCTGATCTTGTAACTTCAAGTAGTAGTGGAGTAGTATTTTTACCCGGAAACACCAGGTCACTTAATTCAGTGTTTTGTTGGCTCAAAAGCTGTGTGAAGAAGTGGTCTGTAAGCTGTTCTAGAGAAATACTGATGTAGATGTTTAGAACATGCGGGAAAGCCTTGAAAAAAGCCTAACAAATGTTATATACTTAACTTATACTTAACTTAACCCAAACCTTCTTGCTTTCCTCATATATTGTGCCAATTTGAATTTATTTACATATGTTCTACAGCATATATGAAAATGAGTAATCACTTATGGGGTTCTAGTAGTTCTGTAAGTAAGTCGATCAAATTTCAGACGTCCATCATATTCGTCCAGAGACCGGTATCTCAAATACATGAAGACGGTGGAGTCTGATGATGTGATGATGAGGACATCGATCCTCCTCTCCCTCCTCGTCTCTGTCCCTTTCTTGCCTCTACAACGTCAGACAGACTTCTCCATCTTCCCGCCTCATTCATCCTCATTCATTCATTCTGTGCCGCCCCGGCCCCCATTGAATTAATTTACTGTCTCAAGGGGGGCATCAGGCGGTGACCCTCTGTGACCCCTGCAGTCACAGGACCTGTAGTTGTGTGTGTGAGAGAGACTGTGTGGAGAACACACCCCTGTTTGCCTCTGCGTGTGTGTGTGTGTGTGTGTGTGTGTGTGTGTGTGTGTGTGTGTGTGTGTGTGTGTGTGTGTGTGTGTGTGTGTGTGTGTGTGTCGTCTTTACTCATGTTAGCCGGCATGTCCTGACTCGTGCGTGATAGCTACCAGGAAGATGAAGATAAACAGAGGGGGGGTTTGACAGAAATCCCCCCCCCCCCCCCCTTGTCCTTTTATAGAAAAGAGGAGCATTCCATCTACCAAACTACAAACACATCACTCAGGATAAATCACTGCTCCGTCCAATCCTCTGCTACCTGTCCATCTCTCCCTACTAACGTCCCGCCTTTTTTTCTGTCTCTTCTCCTCTGTCCAATCCTCTACTGTCTCTCTCTCTCTCTCTCTCTCTCTCTCTCTCTTCTCTCTCTGCTTCACCACTGCAGCAGAGTCAGGCGAGGTGGAGACAGAGAGTAGGGCTGCCTGGGACTGCTGCAGAGAGGGGAAGAGAGGGACGCTAGAGGGGGAGGAGGAGTGTGTAGTGCGGGAGGGGTAGGGTTAACACAAAAGCAGCTGTAGAGTGAGCCTGGCAGCTCTTCTTGTGATTTTCAGTCTTTCTTTTCCCTTCACGCTCATCCATCCTATTGCTTTGATACCGTTTAATGCCCCCAAACTGCCCCACCACCACCACTACCACCTCCTACAGCCCAGCATCATTAGCTGTGATCGGTGAGCCCTGGAGGCGATGCCTGCCTCCACTGCTCCTCACCCCCTCCAACACCCCCCGAAAAATCCCAATCCCATTCCCTCCGCTCCTCCCTGCCCTCTCCTCCTCCTCCTCCGCCCCATCTCATCCTCCAACCAACCAGGCAGCCCGCTCGCTCGCTCGCTGAAGTTGTGAGGCAGGGTGGGGGCGCCCATGCACTGGCTCGGCCGCCTGCCATTTTATTGTTTTGGGGGAGGATGTTTTTTTTTTCTTCTTCTTCTGCTCTCCTCTCAGTCCTGCTCATTCTTGCCGTCCTCTCACTCGTCACTGGTCCGCCCCTCCTCTCTCTCTGTCTCTCTCTCCCTCCCGTTTGAGCGTTCAGCAAATCCTCAACAACACTGCGAGGAGAGAGAGAGGTAGAGAGAGAGAGAGAGAGAGAGAGGGGGGGAGCGCAGCCTCAGTTTGAAGTCTCCAGTCTGTCTCCTCATCCTCAGTATTGTTGTTGTTATTTACTCCTCCCGCTTGGCGTTTTCCTCTCTGCACATCTTTTGTGCTCAGCTCTCCAGAAGGCAACTCTCCATTTCTCTACAGCTCTCTTCTCTCCTCTCCTCCCTTTCCTCGTTCTCTCTCTCTCTCTCTCTTTCCATCTGGCTCTGCGGGTTGAAGAGCATCTTTGCATGTGTGTGGCGGCGGACCGGCGAGGATGCGGACACCAGCGGCTCCCTGCAGCTGCCACAATCCCGCTGGCTCGTTCCAGTTAAGCACTCCACAGCTGGGTTAGTGGAGAGGGGCCAGAGGTGCAGGTGGAAGTGTCGCACGCAGGTGTGAGGGCGCCGGTGACGGAGAGGCGAGGGCACCGATGCTGACCTGAATAGTGGGGCGGCTGTGGCGTGGTGGAGAGCAAGGTAGTTCTCCAATCAGAGGGTCGGTGGTTCGATACCCGGCTTCAGCAGTCGATGTGTCCTTGGGCAAGACACTTAACCCCAAGTTGCTCCTGAAGGCCATCGGTGTGGACTGATGATGAATGTTAGTTAGAGTCTGATGGTGGCACCTTGATGGTAGCCTGTCATCAGTGTGTGAATGGGTGAATGATATGTAACATACTACTGACTGTAAGTCGCTTTGGATAAAAGCGTCTGCTAAATGACTGTAATGTAATGTAATGTAATGTAAATTCGGGTGATGTGGTCAGCGCAGGTGTGAGGTGATCTCACCGTGTGTTTGTGCAGGTTTTACTCTCTGATGGACGGTGGATGTGTGTGTGTAGGTGTAGAGGTGTGGGTGTGTGGGAGGGGCTGTTTACTGTGTAGGTGTGGGTTGATGCTGTGGATCTGGTTGCTGTGTGTACATGTGAATTCTCTCTGCCATGCTTGTTGGTACACGTGTGTCTGCCTACATTTGTCTGCGGGCCGTCGTTAAATATTCATGTCTGTGTGTTTGACCTTGTATTTCCCAGCTGTATGTGTCACTGGTGCCTGTATCTACTGTACACTCCAACCTGTTTATCTTTAGCTTTTACACAAAACAGAAGCCAGTGAAAACGTACATGTGTGTATTTTGATAATGTAGTGTAAGTGTGTGTGTTATGCAATCGAGCATACAGTGTGTTTTTCTGTGAAGTAGACACAATTTCAGCATGCACCTATTGGTGCTTATGTGAGAGCGTTGTGGTGCTTATGAATCTTTTTAAAATGTTAAATCAGTTTATACTCACCAACAGCTCTTTACAGTATGTAGCCTCATCCAATATTGACACCTTTCGCTCTCTCTCTCTCTCTCTCTCTCTCTCTCTCTCTTTCATTCATCCAGCTGGGGGACTGGGTGTGTGAGAAGATGCTGATGGCGAAGGACAGCAGCCGAGACGAGACCCAGAAGCTTCATAAGAAATGGCTGAAGCACCAGGCCTTCATGGCCGAGTTGGCCCAGAACAAGGAATGGCTGGACAAAATTGAAAAGGTGAGTGCTGTCGGTTCCCTTCAACAACAGTGTTTTCATGCCACGCCGATACAGTTTGGGTGCTTTTTTGCCTTCGTTGAGTGAGTTCCATACACTTTGGCTCCTTGGAACAGAATATAAAATCTCTCTGCAATGTGGAATAATAATCTTTTGATGATAAGCAGTGGTAGATGTCAGGAAAGAGAGAAGGAATGATGAAGTTATTTGTGTGGACTTTGGCCCACTGAGCTACGCATTGTAATCAGTGCTCTTCTCATAATATTCTGGCTTCTTTACTTATATTGCCTTATTGTTGTGGCAGTATGTCTGTGTTTGGCACACATTGTCAATATTTCCCATACCGCTCCCCTCAACCAAAAAGTGTACTTTGGATTTCTTTGACCAATTGAAACTTGTGCATTGATGACTTGGCATCTCTGAAGCTTTGTTGGTTTTCATGTGCTTTGAACAGTCACGTATCAAAGTGTTGGATACCAGACCCCTTCGTGACACGCCATTATAACAGATGAAACATGTGAAGACTGTGCTCATCAAGTGTTTACATTATTTTGTCTACCTGATTTAGGTCATGTAGACTTTTTTCCAAAGAGTCTACAGTTTAACACTTAACTAGCTTACAGTGCTAATGGTGGGCAGAGAAAGCGATGTTGAAGAAGGATTATGTTAGCGGCTATTTGAGTGATGAACGGCAGCTGTCAAAAATCAGTTTGGTCACAGAAGTCTATAATTATAATTAGCATTAGGGGCGTTGTAACCTTCACCAGCGCTCTGTGTCCTGATAAGATCTGTTTCATATTAAGGAGATTCATAAGGCACATCAGCCGCTTGTGCAAAGCTGCAGTAGATGCAGACGTAATCGGGTTAGCCGAGTGTTTCCACCAGCTGCACGCACGTCCAGGTTTCGCCGGTCAGACTTCGGGCTGTCGCGTTCACACCTCTGGACTGTTCGCCTGTAACTCGTCACTGATCTGTGATCCTATTTTAGGCAAAGTAGCATCTTCACCAGAAAACTGTGTGCGTACATTAATTTTACAAGGTAGAGGAAGATAAATAAAAGACAATACGATTGTCCTGGCAGGGTTTACTTTTGCAAGACTACAACCCAGTTGTGTCTACATGACCTCCTGAGTTTTCACTCTGTAAAGCCTTTTGAGCTAAAGCTAAAATGGTCTCTGATTCACTCCCATGCTCATCCCCCTGACCTGCTGATGCTGTTTCAGGTCATCAGAGTGTTTTGACAGTTGCTGGCTAGCATTCAGAAGGTTCTCAGTGCATGACGTTGGTACAAAACTAGATCATTTTCGTGATTACCCTTCAGAGTATCCAGAGCAACAACTGAGTGGCTGCTGAAGGAGTTATGACAGGACACATAGATGATAATGATGCTGATGATGATGATGATGAACCCATATGGGCTGCTGTTGACAATCAAACCTGTGAATGTGTGATATATAAATCTTGGTAGTATATCTGTTCTGAGGAAAGCCAAAGAACTATCATTTCTGAACTGTATTTCAAGTGAAGCAACATCAAACTGACACTAGACCATAAAGATTTGCAATGTTGCTGCTATGTGATACATGAGATATTGCTATACTGGGTGTATACCAGTGCAGCACACAGTGTACGGTGCACACAGTGGACTGTGGTGTAACGTCTCCTTCCTCTGCAGTCTCATCCTGGGCAGGGCTGAAACTGAACTCCTCTGGTGGGAGCTGAGTTAATGGAGCCATGGCCCAACAGTGTGTTATGTGTTATTTGTGCATGTACTCTATGACTTCCTATGACGGGGTTGAAGCTATAGCTGAACTGATTAGTCAGTTAATGGATCAGTGAAAATGCAGAGTGGATGAGAACTTCTTAAATGTGAGAATTTCTGCTGTTCCTCTCTTAACATAACAGTAAACAGATTTCCTTTGGGCTTTGAACCGTTGCTCGGACAAGAAAATGCAGTTCCTGATGTTTTTGTGGATTTTTAAAATAGCTGTTAGTTGCAGCTCTAATTCGGACACAGGTACAGGGCTCTGATATGACATAATTACAGAAGACGGTTTAGTAATAGTCCAGTAAAGGACTTTAATAGTCCTTAAATCAAATATATATAAGGCTTGCACTGGCCAGTGCATAGATGTGGCTAGAGCCATCGGATGCACGTGTGTCCAGTGAGAATGTGCAGTTTTTTGTTTTTATGGTCTAGTACAGTTAGAACAGAAAAGCTTAAAATAACCTTGTGAAGTTGAGGTATTACATCATCTCTCTGTCTTTGTCCAATTAGCTCCCGGATTACTGTAACTTTATGGCTGTTGGTTACGTACATAGTGGACCAGCTTCTCCCACCACTGGCCTATAATCTCATTGTCTCTAACATCCGTGCTTGTTGCTGATAAGCCAGTAAGTTCACTCTATTTCTTCTTCTATAGAGGCCAATGTGAGGTAGGTGTTTGAGAGAATATGTGTCTCTGTGTGTGTGTGTGTGTGTGTGTGTGTGTGTGTGTGTGTGTGTGTGTGTGTGTGTGTGTGTGTGTGTGTGTGTGTGTGTGTGTGTGTAGCAGTGTGCATGTCAGCATGTGTGCGCATGTCCATTACGTGGTCATGTGATGTGAGAAACATTGGCTGACTGATGTGTAATGATACACAGCGATAAATATAATGTAGAGAGAGCGACGCTGCAGGGCCTGAGAGCGCCGAGCTGTTTGCCATTATGGATTCACGGGTTATAAGCAGATCCGAAGGCAGTTTTGGGTTACATGGAAAACTCTTACTGGAGGAGAGAGTGACAGAGACAGAGGAGACTAAATGATAGCATTTTGTTTCAAATGCATATGTGTGGTAAATTGACAGAGCTCTTGTCGGTTTAAGTAAAAGTGATTTTGCTTTTTTATAAAAACTGGTATAAATGCATTATTTGTATATATGTTGTAAATAATTGGCTTGATTACTTTGGACTACTTTTAAAAAGTGGCTTTGGTCGTCTGATATTTGGTCTGTAAAAGATTTGTGCAGCTGGACCTCTAGAATTATCAGATCTGCTGCTGCTCTGATGTATAAAGGAGTCCATTGTGTTTTATTTTACGCCCACGAGCTAAGGATCAGAATGTTGCTTAGTGCATTTTCTTTGTTTTCATCTTCAGATGAAAGTATTTAATTGGGCTTACAGTCAAAAAAAAAACACTAACATCCTACTCATCACTTGTCATATCATACATTACACTATGGAATTTTAAACTGCTCTCTTTTCTGTATGGATTTTTCCTATATTCATGCATGTATACTGCAAAAAGTCCAACTTGACTTTGAAATAAAATCAAAAGGTGTGAAGAGTGTGGAAACTTCCGTTCACACTGCAGGATGAGTCTCCTTCACATCCCAACCAACATCTATTCTAAATACACTCAAGAATCAGAATAGAACTTACCGACTTTGACCAAACTGGGTAAAAGATGGTCCCGTTAACATTTCATTCATACCTCATAAGCCAATACATGTACCTGAACCATATGACAAAGATACACTATGATCATTATTTCACCTAATACTGATTCAGAAGTGCTGGTGAAGATGAAGGGTGAGACACAGACAGCAGACTGTTACGATATTTATTTCCAGAAAAGAATTAAGGCATTTGTCGCAAGGAAAGTTTGTGCGTTTGTGTATCAGGAATGTGTGTAGCCTTTGTGAGGACCAATTTTAGGAGTTGACATTAAGGACATTTTCAGAAAGTTGGGACATTGCAAAGTAGAAGCTGCAGAATATGTGGAAAATATGCGATAAGGTAAAAAAGGAAGTTAATAATTTATCACACAATTCATTTATAAATTATTCAGTTTAACTTACTCAACATTGAATTGAACACAAAAGGCACTAGCTAAAAAATGAATGAACTGTTGAAAAATGAAAGCATTTACCCGAACCCCGCATAAAAAGACAGGAATATTGGTATATATATATATATATATATCTATATATATATATAGATATATATATGAATTGTCCTATTTTAAAGAGCCTGTTACAGATCAAGAATAGGTTTTGGGATTCTGAACAAAATTAGTTTTCGGTTAGGTTTAATGTTAGATAGTTGATAATATATTATGCCAATGTGATCCTCACCAGTACAGCAGTACAGACGTGTATTGGTGTGGATCTCGCTCTGCTGGTTCCATCTCACGCTCTTCAGTAGCAGACTGTAGTCACACCAGGCCGTCTCGCTCTTGGCAGATAGACTAGGTTTAGCTTCTGAAGTCCTACAAAGCATCTATCTTCACCCCAAAAGCCTGCTCTATGGCCGCTACTTAGCAACTTAAAACATTTTTCTGTTAGAAAACATTCATAGGATTTGGCAAGTTGTTGTTGCAGTACCGATAAGCAGCCGAGGTTCTGATATGAATATATTTGTACGCCTTTTTTTTTTTTAAAAACAAAATTTAAAAAAACACTTTTATTTTAGAGCTGATTGTGCTACTGTTCACTGGTACCTGGTACTTCCTGTCCAAACACTTTGCATCTTGTGTCCTGGTTGTGTCTCTCTGCTTGTGTCCTCTGAGAGTTTCTAGTCTATTTATGTAATCGGGCAAGAACCGTGAAGGACTCTGTGAAGCACATTGTCTGTTTTTTAGGTTAGCGTCAGCCTTCTGTAAGTGTGTGTATGTGTGTGTGCGTGTATATGCAGGGTTCCCACTTGTCCTGGAAAACCTGCAAAACAGTTGAAAAACTTTACAGTCATTGAAAACACATGGAGAAATGACCTGTTTTGAAATCCTGTATTGTCCTGAAAAATGATGTCAACATCCTATTCTATTCTATCTTCCTGTAGCTGAGAACAAACTGCTAGTTGTATCTTTAGGAGCTCCCCAAAAAAATTAACACTGCCATCTGGAAGGGCTAAATTATGTTCAGGATGAAATGGATGTGTTTATGGACCAGAAAAATTCCCCACGAAGTAATGTCACTGTTCACTGTTCACTTATTATGCTTTTGGTGCTGGCCAGTGTTTAGGTGACGTCAAACATGACACACCAGAAAAAAACTGAATACATACTCGTCCACTGGCCATGGGAAAGGAGTCTATCACCTTTTTTAGCGGTGTTTACTGCATTTAAAAAAACCTGCATAATCAGGCTTATTTTGGAGGGAAAAAATGGTCCTCCTTCAGTGTGTAGGTAAACGTCTCTTTGGACGTCTCCTTGGGAAATGATGATGCAATTTTGTGCTGTGTCAGTTCCTGTTGTGACGTAAAGCTTCCGGCAGCAGCTGGAGCGACTCGTCTACTCTTCATGTGCTTGTGCTTGGTTGCCAGGCAACAGCTGTCCAATCCCCAATCTGTTCTCCTCGTCTTCGTGCAGCTCGCGTACGAAGGTCATTCCTCCTCCACCTCCACTTCTCTCTCTCTCTCTCTCTCTCAATCTCAATCCTCTCTCCTTTATCCAGGGGACAGGAAACATGTCAGGGTTTAACAGGAAGTGATGTAAGACTCAGACTGAGAGAGCCAGGCTTTGGAGTGTTGAGATTCAGCCTACAGCAGTAGGTGTTAATGTAATGTAGTGTAGTATGGAGGGCCAAATCTAATAAGCTGAGGTTTGCAGTGCTCCGAGGGTCTAATGCATTGATTCATCAATAACTCTGCTGTTGTGTCGCTGCAAGATCACTGGGCTTCCTTAACCAGCCAGATAGATAAATATCATTATAGGTTATAACGTGAAATTATAAGAAGTAAAATTAATAAATGAATGACCTGAGTAAAAACATTTGTAAGAAAATGACAAAAGATGACTATCCTTTTTGTGAGCCACATGTGCAGTTTTCTCAACCAAAAATAGAGCTGTAGAGCAACATATCAGTGTAACAGCTGTCATCGCGACTTCAGAAGCAGGCGGCAACCTCCAGTCCTGCTGAGTGAAGCCGATGTGGAAGTGTCTTAAAACTTGCATTCTCTCTACTGACCAGCAGGGGCCGACCCCTCTGGTTGCAAAAAGAAGTCAGATTGTATAGAAGTCTATGAGAAAATTACCCTACTTCTCACTTGATTTATTCCCTCGGTAAACATTGTAAACATGAGTTTATGGTCTCAATCTCTAGTTTCAAGTCTCCTTCAATACAGCATGATGTTCATTTAGTAAATTATGGTCCATTTAGAGTCAAATAGACCATAAAGCAGGGGATGCTTTAGGGCGGACTTATTGTGATTGACAGGTCACTGCCGCTAAATAAAGCCGTAAATGGTGTCTCTACGTCACTCCTCCTCATTCCAAATATGGTAACTTCTGTTCATTGGTTGCAATAAAAACAACATGGCGACGGCCGCATTCCAAAAATGGCGACGGCGTAATCAGCGGACTCGAGGCTTCAACACGGCAGTCCACAAACCAATGGGTGACGTCCCCATGACAACAACCCTTTCTTATGTACAGTCTATGTTCAGAAGACGTGTTGCCTGTAAAGATTTGCCTCGTCATGCTGTAATGCCACTCTGCCGTGATTTAGCCCAAACAGAAGCTGCCGGCTGTAACGGGCAATTTCGCCTCAGTCGCAGCAGATTGGGTTTGTTTGTGTGATGCGAGCGTGTGGGGGAGTGTGTGAGTACACAACGAACACACGGCTTCTTCCCCACGCAGTTGCTCGCCTGAATCCAATGGGCTTTTTTTCCAATCCCTGCCGCCCTTCCTTTCTCTCCCATTATGCTTGATAATTAATTGGCCTCATTAAGAATAACAATCTCTGCGGCCCTGATACCACTCTCTCTCACTCTCTCTCACTCTCTCTGCGACGTGTCACACACCAGTAAAGAGATGAACAGTTTTAGGCTCGTTTGTTTTTTGGGGGGGATTTGAAACTGTTTGGTGTCATGTCTGTGACTCAATCTTTTATTTTTGTATTCTTCTTTTTATATTTAACACTTGTTTGTTGTCTAGTTGCCTCTCAAAAACAAAATGAAAGACAGGCAGTATTGCTAATTGACATCCTTACTAATAGTGGGTCGGAATTTTGGGCCTAAAGGTTTTTGGCCATGTGTTTTCCTAACTCCTTTATCCTCTGCACAGTGGACATTTATGGAAATCTAAGCCTCTGCATTGTCAGACTCGGCTCAACTTTCTTCCGCTTCAGCTTTACGAAGCCTTGGCCGTGCTCTAAGCTGACATGCTAACGTTAGCGGATCCTTCAAAACACAGCTAACGTCGATGTTAGCACATTACTGCTGCATATTGCGTATTATGGGCTTTCTAACATGTTAAACATTACACTAAAAGTTACCCTTATATATATATATATATATAGTATGTGTGTGTTATGGACAGCATAGTGATATTTAGCATGTTAGCCTCATGTTTCCATGCCCCATTAGCATATATTTGAGGCAGACAGAAGGTGTTGGTCATCTTTTTGCTAAATGAGATGGCATAACCTAAATTATGCATTCACATTAGTGGCTCACTTCAGAAAGCCCTGTGTGCATTAAGCTTTGACCTGTTGTGCTGGCTCTGCAGTATAGGAGAAAGAGTGTGCGTAAATGAGGGAGGGTGTGTAGGTGTGTGTGTGTGTGTGTGTGTGTGTGTGTGTGTGTGTGTGTGTGTGTGTGTTTATATGTGAGTGAGTCTGGAGGTATGTGTGTGCAGCGAGAACATCAATGGAGCAGTGATGATACCAGCACTCTCACTGAGGGCAAATGTTTAACTGAGACGGCGATCTGCTGTTATATTTTTATGCTCGTTCAGTCCACTCCGGTTTTATTTCGATACTTTGGCAACGCTGTCCATGCTGGACTGAACCGAGACAGAGAAAGCTGAAAAATATAAAAACAGATTTAAGGGCTGTCGTATCATCTTTAAAACGGTCTTGATGCTATTATATGATTTAACTGAATGTGTCTGGAGATAGCCAAATCTCAGCGAACATTAGAATTCAAGTTAAGTCAATAGTTGTAAACCCACCCACATAGAGCTAAAGGGTCAAATGTGCTTCTCTTTATTCCACATTATATTTCCCATATTGTTTGACATTATATCCTACAATTCACAGGGCGGCTGTGGCGTAGTGGAGAGCAAGGTAGTTCTCCATTCAGAGGGTCGGTGGTTCGAAATCGGCAGTCACTTAACCCCAAGTTGCTCCTGAAGGCTTGCATCGGTGTGGACTGGATGATGAATGTTAGTTAGAGTCTGATGGTGGCACCTTGATGGTAGCCTGTCATCAGTGTGTGAATGGGTGAATGATATGTAACATACTACTGACTGTAAGTCACTTTGGATAAAAGCGTCTGCTAAATGACTGTACTACTGTACTGTACTGTCATATCTGCAGTTAAATAGGTGCTGCTTTACGTATTGCTTAACCTGGACCGTGAAGTATTTCCCATCCCTTAAAACAAGCAAACAAACAAAAGCTATGGCAACCGCAGCTGGTCTTCATCTAGTTGCTGATTCTGACCTCAAAGTGTCTCACAGTGATATTATATGCAAGCTTCCTCCACCTGCTCTACAAGCCTGCTGTTCAACGGAGCTCCACTCTGGTTGGCCATCGTGCAAATCAGAAGGGTTCCATCCTATACCTGTTTGCATGATTTTGATCATAATTCAGCCCAAAAAGTCATTAGTCTGTTTATTCCAGGAAGATTTCAAAGAAATCACGGTTTTAACAGTAACCCAAAAACATGATTTCTGCAAAAGGTTCTTGGTTCCACAACAGGGGTCATCTACATTTTTATTCAGTTCTTATTATTGTGTTAAAACTTTGTGGGTATGACTTCCCGTACTTATGTTAAAATCATATCAGATATGAAAGTGCAGTGAAATGAAATTAATCCCAAACAGAGTGTTTTTTCCTTTACCTCCCAAATCCTGGAGCACTTTGAGCTGTCTGATGCTCTCAGGAAAAAAAGACACACTAAGCGGCTGAGAAAGACAAAGTAAAAGAAAAAAAAGGCTCAGTCCTGCTCCAGTCAAAGTGATGCTTTTACAGCAGCACAGAGGAGAGGAGGGCACTTTTTTTTAAAGGTAGATGGGTGACACAGTGCTCCACTCCCGGCTCTAGATGTGCACCTTCTGGGAAATATGTCCTCTCACAGGCTGTGTGTGTTTGTAGTAAGTGCATATCTCTCTAAGCTAGGGCAGTTTGCTCGTATGATGCCTTTTTATATATATATATTTATATCTCTGTGCACAGAAACAGCATGTTTTGTGTATGTGCTTGGTGAAAAATGTACATGGACATGTTATTTTTATTTATCCTTCCATTTGTGTCCTCTAATATTTTGCATCATCACCAATATTACATAATATTATAAGGAAAACATGAGGATGATTTCAAGGTGGTTATCTTTTCTTTAGCTGCATCCCAGTACCGTACTACATACACATGATGTTATATACAATAGATACTATGTACTAATCACTGTAGTTTCTTGTTGAAGCAGTTATTTTGCATAAAAAAAGAACATACTTCCCCATTTTATACTAACATGGAGTAATGCAATGCGTGTGTGGTCCGATGTAAATCAAACTGAGACTATGAAATGTCACTTGCTTGAGAAAATAGTGTGCACACTATTCAAAAATACCTATATTTTGTGTGCATTCTGTTTGCTTTAAGTATAGACACTACGTACTGCTATGACCTAGTATATAGTATGGACAGCTATTTCTGCTACTGTGACATTCATCACTTCCTGGGTCCCAGAGGATTTCCCTCATTACGAGTAGAATCTAGTCAGAAAACGTCACCAATGATCCGTTTTTGAAAGCAAAAACTATATCCTGGAAGTTCCCGAGGTCGGACAAGCAGATTTATTTTTTCACACTCGGAGTAAATATTGACACAATAGCTGCAGTGGCCCGAGCGTGACAGCTGACACTCTGACCAGCCAGGGTGTCAGCTGTGACGCTCGGGAGCAGATGTCTGCTGTAATATACAGACCAGACAGCAGAATAAAGACGGCCCATCTGTTACTGTTAGCATCAGTGTCGTGTCACGAGTCCTCGCTCCCTGTCCTTCTTCTCTTTACCTGTTTTCTTCTTGTTTTGGTTGATTCTCTTGGTATTTGAATCATCTTTAATCACAGCAGCATGGCTCTTCCTTATTATCATGATTACTAAAAGAGAGTGGTTTTGCATTGTTATAAGAAAAGGATTTAGAGGAATACTTCCTTCTAAGATTTTTTCTTTTTCTGCAGTTGAAAGTATATGTTGTCAAGTCAAGTTTTTATATTTTCCACTTTAAACCTATTAACATATTTACTCTAAGACAAAGAGTACTTAAATTATTTTAATAATATTTATTTATTCAAAACTTCCAACACCAGTTGAATGGGCAAAATTGAACCCCATCTTAAGAAACTTAAAATTCATTAGCAAAAAAAGAAAAAGACCCAACACTACTGACCACATTAGACAGGTGAACACATGTGCCACTTTACATGGGTACCCCCATGAACTGGGGCAAATTGCAAAACACAGAATAAAAGAAGAGTGGTGAAAATCAATACAACGGGGCGAGAGATTGAGTTTAAGTCAAGCTTCAAGAACACTTGATCCTTTAATTCCAATAATGCAACTTGATCGGTAATCACGAATGTCTTTCAAATTCCACGTCCCCAGTTTGTACCACAGGCTAGTAAAGAGTTCTACTGTATGTCTCCAAGCACAAGCCAAGATCAGTCTGATGACAGTAGCGTAGACAATATTGTATTTGCAGGCGCAAACTGATCTACTACTGGGTTAATACAATCTAAATTTACAATCATCAGTTGTAAAAAAATGTTAAAAAAACCTAATACTACCTAAGAGCAGGGCAAGAATGCGCTAAATTCAGCCAAACTCCTGAAACTATTGAGAGACTGTCATAATAACACCTCTATCTTATAATCTTCACGTGTGGCCTCGGCCTATAGTTTCGTTAGCCATCTGTGTGTTTACTGTGACACTAACCGGGGCTTTACGGTCCGTGTACGTTTTCATAATTTGTTGATTGGATTAAATCCAAAGAAGCAGAAACCCTGAAAAGCCTCCCCGCCTACTTTGCCTCGTGGAGAGCGGGTTAACCCCCCAGCGCTGTAGTTTGTGCTGGCTGATTTTGAGCTAACCGCTAACTGAAATTCCGTCTCCCTGAGTTGCCGCCCGCTCTCTGGACGCTAAAGTGACGCTAAAGTGACTTCCTATAACCTCTCTGGGTACAAGTGGTTTGACAAGACAGGACGGACTGGTGGCTAGCTGGATAGCACGCTCATTTCAGTAGTTGATTTCAGTACACTGATAATGTTAGTTTATTTGAATGTTTCAAAGTAAAAAACGAAACTTTTACACAATGCACCTTTAAACTTTAAAAAGAAAAACACAGCACTCCACATGGATTCTTTCTTCTGATGGTTCTGGATCAGGTTGTTGTGGGATCTCTGCGGATACTGTTTGCATGAGCAGTGGAACATCATGATGCTCTTTGAACTGCAGGGCTGAGTGTGTGCGAGGGTGGAGGAGCAGCTCTGAGTCGGTGGGTGAAGCTGCTCCAAACCTACGCAGTCCTCCCACTCACAGAGGATGGTGTGTATCAGCAGCCAGGGAAACGCTAAAACAGAGCTGAAAGCTAACGTAACGCACCAACGCTGGGAATTAGAGGACAATGGATGGTGTAGTGTAGCCTCCTTCACAGCTTTTGATTCCTCGCTATATGTCTGTGGGATGCATTATAACCCCAGTCATCTGGGTGTTAACCGCAGTTTTTCTTCTTCTGCCACTCCTTTTTTCCTTTCAGCTGGTTCAGAATTTAAAACCAATAATGTTTGTATTTTCTTTTTTCATTGTAATCTTTTAATGAACAAAATAGGATTTACGTCATGTGTGTAAGAGAAATATATTTTCCATATTTGGAGCTCTTATAATTTTCCATACATTTAGTAATACTTTTACAAGACATTGTGAAATATATAAAATGTTCTAATTGCACAATTATCAGACATTTTATTATAAAAAATGCCTGAAAAGGTCCCCCTACAAAAGTCAAACTTTAGAGGGCCACGCCCCCCAACACATAAGTCCGATTGGCTCGAAATTTGGCACACCTGTCCATTGTCCTCTACAAAAAGGCCTCTTGGACCCTTCAAGTCCCCCAACTAGTTTATCCGCAATTTTATATTTTTCGAAAAATACATTTTGCATGCTCCTCCTAAATCGTAGTTCTAAATGCTCTGAAATGCTGTGGACCATTACTTATTAGCCGAGAAAAGTTATTAAAAGCTTTTTAGTATCTCATTGCGATTCAAAGACATTGACCACTATACTTCAACAGGGACCAGGAGCAAGGTTAACAGCAGCAACGAAAACATATCTCTGGGAAGACAATATGGCCGACATCTTAACATTAAAACCTCAACATCAGGAAAAACATTGTCCATCTACTTTCAATATGTTTGAAAGTAGTCCACCTCCTCTCATCCCACCGGACTCCTGCTCTCTCTCCTGCCTTCCTCCCATCAACTGCTGCTTGATCCAGATTTTAGGGATGACTTCAAACCTATGATGTTTTTAATGCTACTTCACTTTGTTCTATGACTGCTTTTATAATACTCACATTTACACCGCAGAGCTACCGTGGCGTAACAACAGATACCCTTAACCGTTCTCACACAGCCGGTCCGGGGGTTTGGACCGGAAACCACTTCATCTTCTCAGTGCCGTCCCAGTTTCCAGTGTGTCTGTAGATTTGATCATAACCTGAGTGAATCAGGCGGCAGGATGTTCTCCTCTGTGGACGATGATGAGTCACTGCTCAAACTGATTCCATCGCCTCAGTGAAAATTCAGTCTTTGTCAGAATATGTAAATGATTTGTTCTTGGGAGTTTCAAAATATACTGAAAATGATAGATGTTTTTTGGTGTACTTACCTTTAGAGGGAAACCAAACAT